>NC_079335.1:132575809-132823309 GCF_029582105.1 Oenanthe melanoleuca
ACCAGAACTTACTCTGGAGTAAGTCACTCCCAAGACAGACATCTTTGCTAACTATTTAACTGAATTGCCTTTAAATCTTTTGTCAGTTTAATGGGACAAAACATAATCAGAATGAGAAGAGGTGCCAAGGTCTAAGATGATCCTCTGTGCCAGGTCTGCAAGATTTAAGAACATTTATGTCTGCAGAACATGGCTACATTTGACAAGTGTGTAACAGCAAGAGGAAAATTAATCAAAATACTGCATTATTTAAAACTAGCTTAGATGGATTTTAAATTGATCAGTCACTAAAAGCTGCTAAGACCCACCTGATCAGCCATGAATATTGGGAGATTATGTGTGACAGTTTGGCAGAAGTTAAATATTGGGACTCAAAGTAATGCACAGCTGAATGTGAGAGGCAGAGTTGTCAATGCCAGTACAATCTCCTGATGCAGCCACACATAGTGATGCACTTCTTTAATCTTAAGACTTTATAAATTGGTCAAGAACAGTAGCAGACTGCAGTCCACAAAATCTGTGGCTTAATCCATTAGCCCTATTTGCAGGCTTGAGCTTTGACCTTGATCATTCTTGTTGCTTGTTTGAGCTCCTCTCAGGATGAGCAGCTGACTTTCAGATGCTTGGCCCAAGCTGGGGGGCGCAGGGAGTACCCTGCTCTCTCTGCAGCCTCCTGCCTCTGGAAGGGGTGTTGTAAAACCTGCTCCATGAGCTGAACCTGGAAGCAATTAGAAATAGGTATGTTTTAATGCAAAATGTTTCCTGGTAAACAAGGAAAGTTTTCTCCATTTGCCTTATGCACCCTCCTGGCTCCAGAAACTATCACATGAATTGCTTAGTATTATTATTATTATTAATATAGTCACTACTATTTATGTTATAATTAATACTATTAATAATTTTGTTAATATTTTAAATAGTAATTGGTGCTATATGGTACAATTTTGGTCAAAATGTAGTACAGTTCAAAGTGTAAATGTAAAAATTGTTTCATTAGCTGTTATGCCAGTTATTATTAAATCTGTCAAGAAAAAAAAAAAAAAAAGATAATTTTACCTCCGAGAAATCATTCAAATTAGCTTTTTGCACTGCTGATTCTGCCATCCAATTCCTAAGTATGTATCTAGGGTTAACATCTGAAACCAAGAGTAAATTATGTTAAATTTAGTTAGACATATTCAACAGAAGGAAAACAGTCATTGAAACATGTCACTGAAATCTTCAAGAAGATTTAAATTTGCAGATCAAGAACAAATGCATAAAAAGGAAAAGGAATTAATCAATCTACTTAATTCTATGAGTTGCTAAAAGGATGTTTTAAACTTGCACTATCTGTAGTGGCAAACAGAAATTAGAGTAGCACAGAACATGACACTGACACAAGAAGGATTTGCTGTCAGGAACACCAGCAGTGTGATGAGTTTACCATGGCCTATGTTCCTGCTGTGTTGATGGAAAACATTTCAGTGTTGTCAATACCTTCCTGGAGATCACAAAAACGAATATTGTATTATTTAATTTAAAAAGCAATTACTAAGATATCCTTTAAAGTATATGTCCTTAGATACTTCTATGTCATGTAACAAAAGTTTAGCCATATAAGCCTTTAGTGTTACAATTCAGCTGTATTTTTCAGAAACTACTTTTAAAACTTTCCTTTTAATCTGTCTGGGGATGGGCAGAGGTTCCTCAGTTTTTTCCACAGCTGTCAGTTGTATCCTTTTGGAAACCCTCATGACAACTGTTTCCTGCCTTGTTTCAGGCTGCTTTGGCTAATGAGCAGTTGAGAGAACGTAGCAACACTGGAAAATGAAACTGCTGAATTAGTAATCCAGGATATATCCTACAGCAGAGCCACTAACAATTTTTAAAAGGAGTTTTGTCAACCTGTATGCCAGGGTAAATTCTTAAAAGCACACATGGCTCCAATTATCAATCTCTTAGCAGATTATGTCAACAAAATTCTTATTTTTGTTCTGCAATTGAAAGGCTAGAATTCTACTTCAGTAAGTTCTCCCTTTACCTAATGATAAAAACAATGTTACAGAATAATTGTAACACTCCAAGCCTGCTTTGAAGTCCTAATTTGCAATGTGTCTGTATATTTTCCCCAATTCAGCATTTATTACATTAAGATATTAGTTAGTGATATCAAAGGCGTTTTACCCATGCACTTGAAACCAAAAGTCTGTGATTTATGGACATACACAAACTTCATCTCCTTCTCTTTCCACTGCTGTCCCAGTAGGTTTTATATAATAAATGAACATTAGTTTTATATGTGAATAAATGTTAGTTTTATATATTCCTTTGTAAAATCAATGGAGCTTTATAAAATATTCTTATAAATACCCTCAAAGCATATTTGAAAGAGGGTATTGGAAAAAGCAGAGGAATCATCAAAACTATCATCTCAAACTTCCCTCTACTCAATTCTTTTAATCAATTAGTTACTAAATTATTTTACATACAAATAGTATATTAGAAGGGGCCACAGATATTCTTCTTTTTCACATCCCCACTGTCTAGTATGTACTTACACATACTAAAAAAGCCAGTAAATACAATTGTCTACTGGGAATCCTGATAACCTCTACACAGACCTAACAACACTCTGCCCTAACTGCCAAAAGAAGTGTTTTACCACTTGACAAAACAATTTGCTCTGGCCAAGTATTTGATTTAATCCAGTACATGGGTTATCAATAGTAAAGTGTGATAACTATTAAAAAATATTTTAAAAGGCAAAAAAGTTAACATATGACTCATTCAAAAAATGGTAATTCACATTAGAGCTGTGAGTCATTTTAGCAGGAGAATATTTGGCCCAGAAATAAAATCTTAACAATTGCAAATTGACAGGTTTCACAGTGATTTTAAAAATACCAGTATTTAACATGAGTGACAAGATAATTATGAAAGAGTAATACAAGTCAGGTAAGAAAAGGACAAAACAAAAGAACTTTTGTGCCCTTATAAGCATGATCTGGTCTACTTTTTTTACATGCTTCTTTTGTAAGGAAATACAATTTTAGACTTGGATTGTCAAAACTTTTTGATCAACTCCAGAAGAACTAAGTTTAGGCAGTGCAAGATAAAATGCTACTAAGAATTGAAAACTACAAAAAGGGAGAAAAAATAAAAATAATGAGTAAGTGATGACTTCAAATGATTCAAGTTAATGTACTTTGAAAAGTGAGATTTTTTATGACACTTACTAACAATTAGGGAAGGGTGATGAATAATGAGGTGTTAATGTGTATTCAAGGTCAGTCAAAGACAGCAGTTCACAATTTAGTGGAACTTCCTAACCCAGTTGAGAATCTGAGGAACCAGGACAGTTTTGTCTTCAACATGAAATGCTGGGAAAAAAATTCAGAGTTGACTGAATTGAGCCAGATTTCTGCTGGAAGTTGTGCTGACAAGGAATGCTCCAATAGACAAACCAACAACAAACAAAACAAAACTGGAATAATTTTAAAGAGGCCAGAGGGGCATCTAAGCAATCTATTTAAATGCATGGATGTAAAAATGTAAGAAAGAACAAAAAAATGCTAAAAACCTCAATAAGAAATTTCAGTCACTCTGTAATATGGAGCAGCTAGCAAAAATCCAACAAGTGCTGTTGATTTTAAATAAAACAATAAAAAACTAACATCAGTAGTCTATTATAAATACTTGCAGCTCTGCAGCATGAATAGAGTGATGGGTGATTATATGGAAGAAAACAAACTGAACTATGAATCTTTGCAGATCAAGTTTTGATTGCTGCCAAAACTAAGGCCATTAGCACAAGTGTGATTTTGAAAGCAAAACCTTTTCTGTGTTTCATCTGTCTCCTGTATTATGAGATCCTCTGACGTGCATGTGGAAAAACATACTGATGGTTTGTTAGAGGATCATTGACAAACTAGGATCCTTTCTGATTTGGAATAAAACCCCAGAATGTCTCAATTTTCTATAAAAGCAGATTCAAAGGATCCAAAAAAATAAGAAGTATGTTTAGTCAGTTTTCAGCATTCAATTTTAGGTGAGGAAAACAGGAGCTTGAAAAGTCAAAATTATAATTGACCAGTGGTCCTCAGAAACTCACAGATGAAGCTTCTTCTTTTCTATCAAGCTTCTTTTTTCTATCAAAAAACAATAAAATAAATATTTCTTCTTGGGTGCTTTTTCCATATTAACTTTCTAAAATGTATATAGAATTTTAAGAAGTGTTCTTTAAAAAGGATAACAACTTTGTCAGAAAATGGGGATCCAAACTTGTGCCCTCTGTAGTTTACTATCTCATTACTGAAAGTCAGTACCAGCTCCTGCCATTTTCCTAGGAAATCAATTGGAGCTTTAGAAGAAGGTGGCCAATCAATATCTAACAAAAGAGTGCAGCCATTTCCATCCTGCTTTGCAGGAAGCACCCTGCAAAGCAGTGTAACAGTGAAGCCTCTTGTGCAGAGTTTGATCAGATCCTGTAGTTCCTTCACTCTCTTTTGGCCATTGATTTTCAGTTGCTCATTTCTCTTACAAGCAAATTTCACAAATTTACCACAGCTTACTGCGGATCAAAAAGACCTCCCACTGAACAATTCTTGGAGTTTCATATCCACTGTTTGTGCTGTGATACCTAACTGCAGTACCTTTGCCATTTTGTGTTTAGAATAACTTGGAGAATCAAAGCACCTTCCTTTGCCTTCTATGACTAGATAGTCCTTTCACAAGGAGTTTTTTCTCTGGGTGACAGAAAGAAAAAGCATGTCCCTATCAGAAATCTTAACTCTGTGTAGCTTGTAGAAAGGACAGAGACAGGCAGGATGAATGTATAGTGTTAGAAGATTTACAGCAGCATAATGAGAGCTTCTCCTCTTCAGAAAAATACTGTATTTTAGTTCTACCCAAAAAGAAAAATATCTAACACTAAAGAAACATATGTAAGTAGATATTTGCCATCTGCAAGTCTATGATTCCTTTGGATTTTTTTACTTACTTGCCATTCTTGTTCTTCTTTTGGCATCTGAGTCACCATTGTTACTATACATGAAAAACAAACAAAAAGAAGAAAAACAGAAAGCACTTTAGCAAGTGAGAATGTGCTGATTTATTTTTAGAAATATCTTATTTGACTTCTATTAAAATCATTAAGTGCTCTGCTTTTGTGTTTGACAGATGCCAGTGTGAATCTCTAAAGATGATTAGACTCAGAAAAAACTGCACACCTTCTTGTAGGTTTTGTGCCTTGTATTGATTTTTCCCCTAAGAATTTTATTTACTGAATAAAATTTCCAAGTACCTGATATGTATTTATTTTCACTACTATTAGTCATGCATACCATATATAACTAAGAAAAAATGTTAGATTCTTTATTGATTTAACACAAAAGAATCCTGTGCATTCCTGTCTATGCAACACTGTGATTTCCAAACACAATCTGTGTATTTGCAACTGTTCAACTTCCATCCCCTGCCACCATAAAGAAATGTTATTACATTATATATATATAAAAACAGTAATTGAACACTATTTATTCCTATGTACTTACAAAGCCTGTTTGTGATTCTTGGACTGAACCTGTAGGACTGGTATTTTAAGAAAAACTGTTAACCAAAGAAAACTGATCAGGTGCTCAATGAAGGACAAAGAATAGAAATTACTCCTTCTATGTCATTTTTATGTACCTGTGTGTCAAAACAAAACTACATCAGTAATTATTGTTGAATCCAGCACAATCTACAACCATGAAGACAAAGAAAAAGTGTATGAAACAATGTTTGGGCCAGTTTATTAGACGCACTAAAGACTATGCAAAATCACTGCAGATTAAAGTTGCTTGCTTCTGGCAAATACACACTTTAATCTGCAATCACACTTACCTGTTTAATCTCAGGAGGTACATAGTAACCCATTCTGAAAATAATTTGTGTTTACTTAGATCTTGGAGAGCCCAGAACTCCTAAAGAGAAAGAAACACTTAATGACAGGTAATCAGAATTATTTTCCAGTTAAGCAAAAAACCAAAGCAAGCAACAAATATTGTGTTTTAACCCCAGCTGGCAACTAAGCCTCACATAACCACTTGTTCATACTTGCCCTCAGTGGGGGTTTAAAGTAAGGTTAAAAGTTAGGAAACTCATGAGTTAAGAATAGTTTAACAATTGAAATAATTTGAAAATAACAATAATAAAAGCAATAATAATAATAGCAATGAAAAGGAAAATATCAAAAGGAGAGAGAAATAAAACCCAACAGAAACAAGTGATGCAAATGAAAAAACAATTGCTCACCAACCTATGCCCAGCCAGCTCCCAAGCAGGGCCCCTCCCCAGCTCTCCTCTAGTTAATAAACTAGGGATAATTGGTGAGCATGGCACCAGGTGCTGTGGGATATCCCTTTGGCCAGTCTGGGTCAGCTGTCCTTGCTCTGTCCCCTCCCAGATTCTCTTGTAGCCCCAGCCTCTTTGCTGGAAGGGCACCATGAGGAGCTGAAAAGTCCTTGACTTAGTGTGAGCCCTGCTCAGCAACAACTAAACCATCAGAGTGTTATCAGCATTACTCACAAATCCAAAACACAGCACTGTACCAGCTACTAGGAAGAAAATTCACTCTATCCCAGCTGAAACTAGGACAATGAAAAATAAAAGGATTTAAAAGGCAAATATAGGATGACCCTTCAAAGAATTTTCTCCCTAAACATTCTACTAGTATCCTTTCCTCTGTACTCAAATTATTACTTTTTGCTAGGATGATACATCCATTTAATCCATCTCATTATGACAAATTTTACCCAAACACTTCTAGCACTTCACCCCTGTTTTTCCTTCACTTATTGTCTGACCTAATAAATTTTTTAAGCTACATAATTAATTTCACTCTCTTCTGAGACTTGTACATGGATCAGATATATTCATAGAGGGGTTTTTTTATTAAAAATGGTGCAATAAGGAAAATATATAAATAAAGAAAAGGTGGAGAGAAAGGGAAACTAGTCTACAGGAATAGGAGAAGACAGAGAAGAATAAAGACAGCAGGAGAGGAGACAGAATTTGGAAAAGGCCAAAAGCAAGAAATCAGAGCTTGGGGTTACTGCCTCCAGTGATGGACAGCAAACACAAACCAGGCCTCCCTGGCTGATCACACTGAGCTAACAGCTGCTTCATATTCCTCAGCTGAAAGCAGCCAAAGCTCACAGACAAAAAATGAACTTCAGAGAAAGAACAGATTAGGAAGAAATGGACATAGATAAAGGGAGATAAACAGCACATATTCAAGGGAAAAAAAGTAAAGGAAATTAAAAACAAGAAGAAAAGGTTTTTGCCCCATCTGGGTTTTTGGCTTTGGTGGTTTTTTTTTGAGGAATAAGAATAAAAAATATATGAAAACTATATTTGATCATAAAAACGAGCACAGAAATGACTAAGAGCTGGGAATCAGGCAGGTTGATAACAGGTGAGTGTGAGAATCAAGCATTTGTTCAAAGATGTGCAGTGTTTGGCTGCTTTAAAGGAATTCCAGAATGTTTTCTGTTAATAGTAAGTATAAGGACTCCTGCAGTGTTCCCAAAGGATTTTGGCATTTTTAGGTCAATTTTGGTTTGCAGTTGAAAAAGTCTTAAGTAATGTACAAATCAATATGAAAACTTATTCATAAAAGTATTGGTGTTTAAAAATAGAGGTGAAATTACTTTAAAATTTAAATTCTTTAAAACAATGAAAACTTTTTACCAGCATAAAATTGTACTTGTTTTTCCACATTGGTTTTGGAACACAGAATTCGTGGGCTAAATCATTTCATTGTATGGAAAAAGATAAAAAAGATCAGGTTGCTACCAAGTGAAGGCTGGAAATGACCCTCAGTGCAGTAGCAGGATCACAGCTACACCACAATCACTAGTTCCTCAGCCAACATCTTCAAAAATGGGGAAATGGAGTTGCCATAAATGGAAAAATCCCTTGGGTTCTATGACAAAAATACCTTCTCTTAAAAACACACCCATCTTCTTATTACCCCCTGTGCAAATGATTAATTCCAAAGCCACAACTCCTGGTTTTTTTGTTGCTTACCTCTAGAGTATCTAAACTTTTAAACTCTTAATGGCTTCAGGTTCATAGAAAAGGTCAGGATAGATCTTTAACTTAACAGAAGAAAACAAAGAAAGCCAGAAAATTTGCTCAAAATCTCTTAATTATACTTGGAAAAAGAACCAACAACTCCTCATTTTCATTCTGTGTTTTACATAGTCATCCTGCTACCTAAAAACAACCTCCTAAGTCCACTTGCTCTCATTTGAAATTGGCTTTAAAAACAAACAGACATAAATCAGATGTTTGGGGAAAGTAGTGAAGTTTCCCAGGCAAAATGAACAATATTCATCACATGCAAAAGGTACTGTATTAAAGAATAAAAGAAAAAAAATCAATTAGGCTCTTGCAAAAAGGCTTTTTTCTTTCCAGATTAGGTTGCTTTTCAGAACCAGATTACAAGCTTGCTTTTCAGAATTTCCCTTTTGCTTTTTTATCCGGTTATGACTTGCCTAGCATCTTAGTCCAGTTCAAATATTTCAGCTATATTTCCACTTTCAAAGATTGCACTACATCCAGGTAAAAAAAAATAATTTAATACTTTCATGTCTTTTATATATGGAGGATTCTTCACTGGTCCTGAAGAATAAGTTTAGGCTAGGTTAGTAAAAACAGGGAATGTGATAGCAGGCTGAGCAGGACCCAATAGCAAAATGCATTCTTGTGCTTTGAGTTACATTTAAAATCAATCTCATGCTCAAGGAAGGTCAGAGACAACTCTGGGCGAAGAATTCTAGCAAGAGTTTATGTTGAGATGGGATCTCACTTATCATTAAATACTGAGATAAGCAAATATGTCTGAGCAGAGGTTTAGGCCACCTGGTAAACCCATGTCAGGAACAGTTTGGTTGACCTGAGGCCAAAATTTTCCTCAAGAGCCTTGTGCAACTTCACTTGTTGGACAAAAGGTATTCTTAAACAAAACAACAAAAAAAAAGGAGATGAGGGGGAAGAAAGTTCTTTGTAGCAGACCCACATTAAACGTGAAGAAAATCACATTCCCAGTTGTGTATGAGTATTTATGACCACTCATATTGCACCTGTACCAAAGGCTGGAAATCTGACTTCAGAATTCTTCATTAATGCACTTCTCAGTAACATATCCATCATTACCAGACACAGGCTTAACAGGGGGTAGTAGCCTCACACAGGTGTATTGGTCCCTCTGTTCCTTAATAGTGATCCACTAACATATTTCCCAAATGAATCATGGCTTGAGATAGCCTCTACTATATTGAGGTTATGCTCAACTTCATTTACTCTTTTTATATTAAGATTGGGTGCTTGTATTTATACCTCAGGAATATGGAGCTCCTTTAACTGCTCTGCAGTAATTTCACTCAGGTCTCGGAATGTCATTGTAAAATCAGCCTTTGTATCTTCCATAATCTGGTGAATAAAGATACTTCTGTGAGTGCTTTTCAAGTGTGGGGTGTCAGTTCAGATGTTTAACAACAAAATTAGCAAAGTAAACTCACTTTTAAGAGGAAAGCAATCAAATAGTTATCATTCTCATTCTCCCCAAGAAGACCCAATTTTGTTTTGAATAGTTCTGTGAAACTGAAAATAGTAACAAAATATGGAAATTGTGAACATTATGTATTTTACAGTATTGTGACAAGAAGGTTTCAGTTCTGAAAGTGCATACCGACTGTAATAGTGCTCATCATACCCCTCCAAAATCTGGGAAGCTCTGCAAAACAAAAGAAATGTCAAATTCTAAGGAATTAAAATGCTGCTGTGGGTATAATCCTGCTGTACTAAACAATGAAAAATTATGCCTGCTATCTCAGTAACACTGATATTCTCAGTCATCTAGGATATCTGTTCTTCATATGATAATCTTTACAAGAGACTAATAAAATACTACTTCATTACTTCAAGAAGATGCATGGTCTTCCTGCATAAGTGTCTTACAAAAGCTAGACAAACTTAAAAAAAAACTATGGGCAAAGGTCCTACCTTAGTGAAAAGAGAAAGGATTACACAACATCTAATATCTCCCTGGGGTCCTATTTTACTACTATTTATGACCAACAAAAACTTTTCTCCCCACCCTCCAATCTTATTCTGGCCAATAATGAATCCAGAATCAATTTCCAGTTAGAAAAAAAAATTAAATGTGAGTCCCTTTCTTTCCTAAGCATATGGTGATTACAGTGTCTCCCATCTCACTAGTTCCTTTAAAGATTACAAAATTTTGAGGATTACTTACTGCTGCTTTTGCTTGGGATCCAATAAAGGTTTTAGAGCTTGTAACAGCTTGCTCAGATTAAAAAGCCCAACACTTGCCTGATTTCCTATTTTATACCTCCTTTCATCATCGGATGTGTTTGGAACAAAATCTGTTTCAAACAAAACATTACTTTTCCATAACAAAATAATTAAAATAAACAATCAATATTAAAATATTGAAATACATTCATTTTTATACTTACATAGCAAACTTACAGAAGATCTAAAACTACTAAATATTTATAATCAGAACACAAGAATATTTATTTAAATTAAATTAACTCAAGAAACCAAATACTTTTACTCCATCTAGTGCTACTATTTAGCCCAGCATCAAGGACTCTATTCTCACCCTGTAACCCCAGAAAATGAGCTGGGGTGGGCAAGAGGCCAGGAGGGGATGCAGCTGGGACAGCTGAGCCCAGCTGACCAAAGGGATATTCCATACCTATAACACCATGATCAGCAATAAAAACTGGGGTTAGTTTTTCCATGGCAGCTGTTGCTTGGGGATTGACTCAGCATTAGTCTGGGGGTGAGATATGGTGAGTGATTGTCTTTGCATCACTTGCTAGTCACCCCTGCCCTTTTTTCCCCTTGACTTATCCAAATGTCTTTATCTTAACCTATAACCTTTCCCTAGCTTGCTTTTCCAATTCTCTCCCTCAGCACACAGCAGGGAGGAATGAACAAGTGGCTTGTGAGTCCTTAATTGCCAGCTGGGGTCAACCCACCCTATAGAAAAAGATCTAAAAGCAAAAAAGCCTCATTTTGTTCAATACAATAAAAACAGTATGACATTTAATCTCATGACTTTTCCTTAATTTGAGGCTGCAGGCATGAAAACACATAGCAAGATAACCACTTCTGATTCTGAAGTTTATTCAGTTGCAAACTATAAATAATATTCTAAGAATCCACATTTATGTACATACTGAACCTGTATCTATCAATCCCAGACTGAGCTAAGACTTTCAAAGAAGGTTTGATTTCTTTTCTTCCAACATGTAATCAGCTGCTATGACTGTAAAGCTAGAACTTAATGCATGCAAAGTTACTGTATTCCACTTCTGCTTTTGGCTGCTTCCAGCAATACACAATTTTTAGTTTTCTAGGCTTCTGTTGTAGCATCTATTGAATTGATGGTGCTCAAGTGGAGACAGTCTCATGGAAATGGGTTAAACAGTAATATTTCATTAACAAGACTTTTAGTCCTTGAATGCAAGTTATGTATCATAAAACTGATCACTGATGCGATTTTTTCCCTAAAGCTCTTCAAACACTACACATGCTTATGGTTTTTCTGCTAATAATGAAAAGAGTTTTCATGCAATGGAAACTATATAATTTAATATAAAAAGATTGTTTTAAGTAAAAAAACAAACAAAAAAACCCAAAACAAAACAGGTGCTACACTCACTTGGGTCATAGGAGTCCATAAATCCAAATGGACCATAATCTATTGTTATGGACAATAAACTGAAGTTATCAGTATTGCACACACCTACAGTTAAACAGAAAGGAGAAACAAAAGTTAAAATTCCACTTGGACCCTAGTCTTTAGGCAATTTGCTGTGAAACAGGTCCACTGAATTTAGAGAGCTCTCAGGAATCAGACCCTCTTCCCCAACCCATGCTCTGCAGGACACTAAGGCTTCTGCTCCCACTGCTGTTTTGGGGTTAATCCCACAAATCTGTGGCAAAGCCAGACAGCTCTGTGTCCTGTGCACAGTAAAAGGCCTGGGCTTTATATAGATGGATCAAACTCAGAGCACTTAAACTTATACATGGCATCAGTACCCTGTCTTTGTACCCTGCCCTGTTGCACAGCTCTGAGAACTCTTGCTCCTGTATTCTTGTCCTGGCACAGACAGCCTCACCCTGTTGCAAAATCCCCTCATATAACAAATAAAGCTGTAGGTGAAAGACATCACCAGAACTAAAGACCAAGGTGATAAATAAAAGCAATTTTTAACTACATGACTGTAAAGTGTCCCTCCCCTAAAGCCAATGCTATCTGGCACCTTACCATGTGCAAACCCCACAGACATCCACAAGGAAATGAGATTTGCAGTCTCTGACACGACTGTAGAGAAAAATTCCTAAAATCAAATACATCTTTTACTTCAAGTTCTCTGTATCAAAAATATTGAAATACATATGCATTTTATTCACATTAGAAATATTAGTAACATTCTATTTTTCAAATTTATGTATCTGTCTGTAAGGACTTGTCATTTCCACTCTACATTATGTGAATGCATAATAAACTTATACAGCAAAGGCTATAGTTAAATAAGTATACGCAGATGTCTTTAAAGAAATTAAGAAGTAAAATTAAAATAAATAAAACCAAAACCAAAGACTCTATACATACTAGGTAGTATACTAGAATATGCTATATATACTATATTTACATTAGCAAAAGCATACTTCATCACTTCATGACCACTGTTCCCTGACAACCTGAGCAGTAAAAGAACAAAAAAACAACAGAAAATGGAAAAAATGTTCAAAATAAACATTTTCATAATGGAAACTGGTGAAAAATGTTCATATTTGACTTTGAGAAAACAAAAAAAAAAAAATTAAGAAGCAAATTTTTACTACAGAGAATTAACAAACTTTTGCTAATAAAACCTGGAAGCTTACTTCACATTTTAAAATCTTGTAAAACTTGAAATCGTGAGGACCTTCCTGTAATTTTTGTTTACATGCTTGTGGAAAATAAAAATGACTCTTCAAAAATACTTACCAGGTATCTATTTGAATCATTCATAGCTATTGATGGAAAATGTTCCAGGATGATAAAGTCTAGTAATCTTCTGTAACAGCAGAAACAGAATTCTTTAAACAAAACTGATACTTTGACACGGATAATTAAAAATTCTTGTTTTCAAAAAGCAAAATGCTGATCTACAGCTTGCCATAAATAGTTACTAAAAAAACTCAGTCTGTTTATCCCAATGAATATTAGCTTAAGCTCTTCCAAATGCTTAGAGATAAAAACAAAGGTAGTAGTCATAAATATGACTGGAGATTGCCACACAGAGTTAAAATTATCCCCACATTAAATATCTGGAGCACACCAGGAGTTGGTTTTGCATGCAGCAACATCCAGTTTTAGGAAAAAAAAAAAAAAAAAGAGTTTGCATTTCCAAAAAAACAGTACAAGATTACAAGGAATAATTTGTGAATTACAAGAATTTGTGAATTCTCCCAAAGAAAATGTTATGGCTAAATTCTTATGAAGTAGAGTTACTTTCACAGTAACAGGCCATTCCTAAAACAGTGCTCCACATTCCTAGAAGACAAGCTTAGGGAAATTGGATACATACATTAAAATTTGCAGGACCTGTCACAGAAAACTGAGAAATGTAGGAACTTAAAAATCTTTCCAAAATAAACAATTCCTTCCTAGTGCTTAGTTACCAGTACTACTTAGGTTTAAAACTTTCTTCATTTTGTAAGATCCAGGCCTTTAGAAACATCTCTAGGGTTTTACCCTTGTGAGGTAAGAACTTTGGTATGCTTGTATAAAAATAGCAGGTTACTTTTCTAAATTATGAAATCTTACTTGCTAAATAATTTATGTCTGAATTCCAACTTTATATATGAATTCTAATGTAATTTGATTGTTGAGAAAACTATTCCAGTTACTATGAAGATTCAATTCAAACCTTAGTAAGTCCAGTTCCCCAGAGTGAGCTAAGATTTCCAAGGATCCTATCCGAAACCACGATTTGGCAAGACGTAGCACTATTGCACCTTAAATACAGAGACAAGTGTGTTTAAATGTAAACAGAGCATCAGCAAAATAAAACAGTTCCATAGCAAAAGCCACCATGTGTTGTTTCTATAGACACAGAGTTTATACATGCACAGTTAAACTGATATTTTTGTAATTGTGCCTAACACATAACAGATTAATATGTATAACGTTATTTTACTACATATGCATTTTAATGATAAAGCTTGATTTGCTATACCAGCTACCACAAGTAAAATTCTGTTAGTGCATTAATGCTAGAATCACCCCAGAAATGCCAGCCTCAAATAAAGAACACAAACAGATTTTTCCCCATGCTGTGCCATCTCACTCTTTTCCAGAGCAGGTGTAGATGATGTAGCAACGACATGGCCACGATTGCATTACACAATCCTGGTATTGCTATCAAAACAATGGAAAATTCCCCTAGCTTCCAATATAATTTTTTAATGGGAAATGAAAATAAAAACTATATTCTTCCAATATGTATAATATGTATATCACAGAAGACCTGTTCGTTCAGAGGGCTTCATTTCTTCAACGAATATATGTTTCAGAAATTAAGCCAATTAATTACTTTTTATTACACATTTTTTCATGGAGAATTAAGTTACAATGTTGTAAGATTTTAAAATATGTTCATTACCTCTTTCTTTCTTAAGATTTCCATTGTAAAACTGGTCTCTCCACACATCATCATCACTTACAACTAAGCTGTAGCAAACAAGAAACGAATGTTAAAAGTTATCTCAGCAAAAATAATTCAAAATTAAAATCAAAGTGGTATTTTATATAAATTCATTTTCTTCATTTTTCATTTTGGTGGCACTGCTTTGTTTCAACAAATGACACAGCCAAAGAAGATGCTGAGGCTTACCAAGGTTCATGACCCAGATAAATTTATTTTGTATTTTATACAGTGTTGTCCAATTTCATTACTTTCACTGTTCTTGAGGAGGTGGCTGCTCACAAAAAGAGCAGTGCATTCACTTGGAACCTCAGTGACAGATTGGTGTGATTGTAACATTAACTAAATCACAATTTCCCTGGGAACAGCATGGAAATTCTGAGGAGAGAGAAATTAGAAACCAAATTTTGCATCAGGTGGAGGTTGCCCTTTACATGAACGAAAATTGTCTCAGAAACTTTGGGGACAGGTCTGTGACTCTTAGCAACCACTGCTACTAGTACTTGGATTTTTAAAACCAACCTCTTCCCTTCATTTGCCTTAAAATTCTGCACATTCCATAAATTTTCATGGTTATCCAAATATTGAGGTTTGTGAGAGTGCAGTACAACTCGCTTTAAAATATTTCACAGCTTACATTAATTTGTTTAAACAAAATATATAATTTCATTGTATTTTCTGTTCTGTCAGGAAAAATCAGTTCTCACAAACAAGGGCATCATGTTCCTCTAAAGTTAATAGGTAGGAAGTTTTCTCTCCAAAGCAACTGGGATTACATTGACAATCCAGCTTGGTGCCTTCTTTGAAAGAGATCCCCTCAATAGGCACATAAGACTCCTTGTTCAAGAGTCTAACAGGAGGATACTTCAGCTAATTTTGTATAATTCTTCTTTATCTTTGTTTGTTAGTAACTGGAAAATATTCTTCTATTCAGGAGAGACATGGACCTATTGGAATGGGTCCAGAGGAGGGCCACAAAAATGACCAGAGAGCTGGAGCATCTCTCCTATGAGGACAGAATGAGAGCTGGGACTGCTTGTGGGGAGTAAGGGGAGACCTTACAGCACCTTCCAGTCACCAAAGGAGGCTACAAGAGAGCTGGACAGGTACTCTTATCAGGGCCTCTAGGATAGGACAAGGGGGAATGGCTGTAAACTGAAAGAGGGCAGGTTTACATTAAATATTAGGAAGAAGTTTTTTACTCAGAAGGGGGTGAGACAATGAACAGGTTGCCCAGAAAGGTAGTAGGTGCCCCATGTATGGAAATATTCAAGGTCAGGTTGGAGGAGACTTTGAACAACCTGATCTAGTGAACATGTCCTTGCTCATTGAGGGGAGAATTGGACTAGAACAGTAAAAGTCTCTTTCAACCCAAATTACAATTCCATGATTCAAAATTTAGTTGGGTGGCATGCTGTTTGATATTTAATGCAGTTATTTATATTTGCTACCTATTAGGTAGTTGAAGAGCAGAGAAGATAGAACCAAACTTTTCTTTGAGGTACACAGCAAAGAAATATTCCATTCATAAATATGACTGAAGGCAGTCACAGGGTTAATTTCAAGTGTTAAATTTTGGAAGTACAGTAGATTCTAGTTTTACTTGAGCACCGAAATTTTAGAAAGAATTCCATTGAACCAAAAATGTGGGAAATCCATATAAACTTAACTATGTACAAAAATGTCATAAAAAGAAATAGCAGGAAGTCTTACCTAGTGCAGCTGCTTGCAACAGTAACTATGGGTTTGAAACTAAATTATTGTTATTATATTCAGTATTTTTGAAGATACCTAGTAGCTATTCAAACTGAATGTTCTGTTAACTGCAAAGAACAGGCAGGGAGGGGAGGCAGTTATTTCAGGAGGGGAAAATATACAGAAATCAATCTGCTCCTTTTATTGGAGCTGTACTGATACAAGAACAATTAGGGTTTGTTGGGTTTTTTTAAATATTCATTTGAAACAAATTGGTATGTCTGCAGGATTAAGTACAAAAAGCTCTGATATAAATGTGATGGAAGAAGAAAACTTTAATCCTTCAAAAGAAAAAAAAAAAAAATTAGAAACAGGGAAGGAACCTCAGATACCTGCAAAATACTGTGTGCAGCAGAGCACTAGGGGGGAGAAGCACAAAAATTGTGCTACTGAACTTTACTGTTTTGAACAGACCTCTGCCAGAAAGGTTGTTTCATTTTTACATGTAACTCTTATCAAGCTCTCTGCAAAATTTCTACAGAATACCAGCACTTTTTCGATTGTGGATAAAAAAATCCATGGAGGCATCAACATTTAGTTAGTATTGATGTGCAACAATTGAGAGCTGGCCAGGTAGCTGAGCAGCCACATAAACATACAGTCCCACTAGAAAAGCAGTTCTCCAATCGTGCCTGTAGTTGGTAAGTACCATTCTCAGTGGAGAGAAGGCAGCAGCAGACCAGCTGTAGACTCTGTAGAAACAGAGCACTGAAATTGCTCTTACACCAAAGAAGCTGGAACAGCACTCACAGAAGGATGGATGGAGGGATGGATGATGGATGGATGGATGATGGATGGATGGATGGATGGATGGTATCCCTTCCTACCTGGATTTCACTTAAGGGCTAGACTTTACACTCCCAGTGCTCTGCCTGCTGTTCTGCATGAACATCAACCTCTATGCAAGTAAAGCCACTCAGAAAACTACGCCTATTGGCTCACTTTTTTGACTTAATCCATAACACTGCTCACTGGTAGTCCCAGCATGTGACTAAAATGGTACTGTATGAAGTGTTCTGTATCTGGCAGTACAGTCATAAACTAGCACCCCATTGGGAACATAGCACTTAAAGTTAATAGAGCAAACCAACCTGCTGGGTGTTCTGGGATAAGCCATAAGGTTTTTCCTCCCACTACTGCCAAGACTTGACAAGACCTCTGTTAAGTGCATCCCACCAGCCTCAGTACAACAGCTCCCCATCGGGAAGAATATGGCTGTCAGCTGGGGTTTTTCCAAATTAAGTCTTGCAAACAGTCTGCAGAGCTTGTACAACTGTTAAGGGAGCCAGGCATTTAACCAATCTGCCAGCAGAGAACTAAAGCACACAGTGTGCTCAGTAGAATTCGTGCACAGTAAAGGGGTAATTTCATACTGAATTTGGACTGAACAATTTGTTGAGACGACAGCAAAGAGAGGCTCTAACCAGCCAAATGATTTCCTGCTGATATTCAGACAGATTTAAAGTTCTGCATTAACAACCAACAGCAAAGAGTCTCAAGATTAAGTCAGTGAATAAACCACCAAAAATGTCATTTACAAACACTGCACTTCAACAGAGCAAATGAGTTAGAACTAATGCTAAGGAGATTTGCAGACACTTTGCAAATACAGACACCTAGCCATGTGGCAGCTGAGTACAGGCCTTTTCTGCAGAACATTTGCTTTCTTTGAAGCCTGAAACACTGCAGTACAGACTTGAGACTACTTGGAACACAAAATGAACTTGACATTTTAAACATGATCATCTGAAAATATTCAGTTACTTGATTCTGAGAAAATAATCCAAATGAATGAATGTGTTAGTCTTCTTTGGTTCAGACAGAATTAGTTTTAAATTTTTTTTTACGAACTCTCTCTGCTCAAGGGGTGTTTGCACAGATAAAGAATTGAGAGTACATTCAGTTCTACCTCCAATATTAATGTTTGTTCATTTGACTGACAATTTTTCCCAGATATCTTAAAAGTGACAGTACAAAAAGAGCCACTTTCAACATTTTCCTAGTTGGCTAGATTCTCGAATTTGGATTAACTTTACAGAAATGAGTCTTTACTACACTAAAGTTTTATTTCTAGAATCCAGCAAAATATGTGATGCAATTAATTGTTGGAGCTTATTATTAATGGAAACTTTTATCCCAAAATCTGTGGAGAATATATTTTGCTCTCATTGCATACACAGAAGAGATCTTTCCTCTTGGAAACTAACTGTCCTGCTTTATTTTCAGTGAAACTCAGTCACAAAATTACCTGAAAATTAGTATACTGTGAGCAAAGGAAAGAAAAATACCTAGCAGCTCTGCTTGTAGGAATTCCAAGATAGTGCATGGCCTCACTACATAAAAACTCTCGAACAGAAGAGCGAAGCACAGCTCTTCCATCACCATTCCTATGGAGAACAGAGAAATAAGGAATAGGTCATAAAATCAAGGCAAATTTCAAAAATAAAACATTCAGTTTTAGAGTACACAGAATAACTGCAACTTACCTGGAGTATGGGGTCTTTCCTGACCCTTTTAACTGTAGTTCCCACCTCTCACCATGCCTGCAAAAATACCATTGGCATTTCTACCAATAGGCCTCAGGTTAACCATAAATCAGCTTAACTGAACACAGAGTTCAATTAGACACTTAAAAAAAAGTCACACCTGTTTGTATATACTCCAATCAAGTGGGCTCTTCCATCCCCCAGCTGACCTGCCCAGCTACCAAACTGACAAAAATTAAAATCAAGTTATTGTCCTCTATCACTTATAGAAGTTATACTTAAAACAATACAGATTAAATCTAGGTCCTCACAAAAGACACATTTGCTCACATTAAAATGTTCATCCCTAAAGCTGTATTTCCCCACTCACACCAAAAATGAATCAGAAAGCCACAGGAAAAAGAGTAACACCAGCAATCCTCTTTTTTCTTTACCTTCCAGCTATAACATACAGCTACAGACTTGTCTTTTTTTTTTATAATGAGCCTTTAAAACCACATGGCTTGTTTTGGTTTTTTAAATTAGAAATTACAAATCACATTCTACCATTCTTCTCCATGAAAAAAGATAATTCACTTCAGGCATAAACAAAAGCAGAACAAGCAAACAGGTACTGTGGAAGTATATTATAGTTCTTTTCTACCTGCAGCCCATTATGAAGAACAAGTCTGCAACCAATATGTTAGTAAGTGTTCATGTACTCACAGGCATATACTCATGTACTTACAGCTATCATCAAGGTGTAATTCACAAGAAAAGACCTACACATTTCCACCTGGAGGAACAAGTGCCATACTTACCTGGTGACCCCCATACCTATGGGCCAGTGGAACAGACCCAAATGTCACTTTCCCACCACTGACAAACTCCAGAAAATCAGATGAGCCTTTGACAGATATATCAAGATCCAAAATATTTTCAAGAACTTCCTGGAGAAAAACATAGTATTTTAACATGATCAAATTTTCACTGGTAATGAACATGGTTTCTCTACAGATTTCATCATTAAAAGACATCTCACAATATGTTTTAAGTACTGTTTGTTTAAAGTATATATTGAGAAAATGTTTCACAATAAATAGCATATGAATATTAAAATATACTTTAGTACATGTATTAATAATTTCTACTAGTTAGAGAGGACTAAAAAACAATAGCCTACCTTTGAAACAGCTACAAGACGAACTCTAGATTTAAAAGGTGTAGGATAGACAACTGAAAAAATGCAGTTTCTCACATTACGGACATAATTTTCTTGGATCGTATCAACTGGAAAAATATCTGTAAACATGAAACAGACAACAAACACGGTATAAAAAGTAATTAATTATATTATTCTTAACATGTTTTCTCTTAAATACAGCCAAAATGCTTTAAAAAATTAAAACCTGTAAAAAAATCACAACTTTACCAATGTGTATTAAGTCATGAAAAGCAAGCCCAAATAAATTTAGGATTTTATTCTTTGGAATTTCTGAAAAGGATTGAATTCTGCAGTTAAAGAATCTACCAGGGCATTCTAGTTTTAAGATCTAAACCATATCTAAGAATAGATTGAATAGACTGTGGCAGTCTCAGGGCAGTTTGATGTTGCACTCAATTATGTACAGCCTAAAAGATATCTGCAGGAGACAAGAGAAGTTCAGCTTTCCCCACAGTAGTGTAACAGATTTAAGTCACTGTGCACCAACAATTGCTGTGTACAGTCCATATGCAGCAATGATCACCAGGCAACCCAAGAAAACAGATAAAGTATTTTCTGAGTAATGGAAACAGTGAATTAATGGTTTAGAAGATGTAGCTCTTGCTCTAGCATACATGGGTGCTTCATTCTTCCTTCAGACCTACTCTGTGCCCTTTTCCATGGTAACAGAGAACAAACATTGTTTTAAAATGCTGTGGTTTACCATCTTTATGGACTTTTGCTTGAAGCAATCTTACAATTCCACATTAATTATAAAATCCCAGTACCTCATAGTAACTGTTTTGTAAAAAATTTAAGTTAGTTAGCATCTCTGGAGCCTTGCTGCTAGCCATGTTTCTCACTACCTCTAATGACAGGTCCTGTTATAGCCAGCCACCAGAAGACTTATCACTGACTATTATTTCTTAATGCTCACAAGTAATTGTGTCACCTGATGAAATTAGTTCTGTAATGTTATCATATCAATTAGCATTATGATTGCAAACAGTTTTGTACACCCGAGGGCTTGAATGCTGTGTGTATTTCCAGAGAGGAGTCAGGTTATCAACTCTGCACTAACATGTAATAGGCTCTCAGGAAAAAAAAAATGGGGGGAAAAAAAAGCGGGGGGAAAAAAGCTTCTTTTGACCAATCTAGTTTTAATTTTAAAACTGGTATTTGACTATGTGTATCAGGTCTTCACTTAGTTACTGCTTTAGGAGCTGCTACAACCCAACAAGCAAAAGCGGCGGGCAGGGCAGCTGTACAGAGCCTGGGGCGGGGCAGGGCAGGACAGGAAAAGACAGAGCCCCGGGCAGGGCAGTGTATAGAGCCCTGGGAAAGGGCAGGGCAGGAGCACAGAACCCCGGGAAAGGGCAGGGCAGGAGCACAGAGCCCCGGGGCAAAGCAGGTCAGGAATACAGAGCCCCAGGGCAGGGCAGAACAGGAGCACAGGGCCCGGGGAAAGGCAGAACAGGAGCACAGAGCCCCGGGCAGGACAGGACACGAGTACAGAGCACCGGGGCAGGGCAGGGCAGGAACATAGAGCCCGGGGCAGGGCAGGACAGGAGCACACAGCCCGAGGCAGGGCAGGCCGTACCTAGGAGGCTGTCGGACGACAGGGCCCAGGCGCACAGCTCCGCCGCCCGGCGCCGCGGGCACTGACCCGGCTCGGGGCGGGAGGCGTTCGGGGCCGGGCAGAGCCCGCGGGAGCCGCACAGCGCGGCCACACAGCCCCAGGCCAGGCAGGCGAGCAGCCAGGGCCGCCACCGCATGGCCCCAAACCCCGCCTTCCAGAGTGCCCCACGAGCCCGGCCCGAGCTCTCCCGCCCTCACAGAGGGCGTTGGGGAGCCGGCCCCGCGCCCCGCCGGAGGGCGGTGGCGGCGCGGGGCTTCCGCGTCCGGGTCGCGGCGGTGCCGGGAGGCGGCGCCGGCGCGGCGGGGCTGGGGGACACCATGGCCTTGCGGTGGTGGTGGCGGAGCGGCGCCTGGTGCCGCCGGGCGCCGCCGCTGGGCTCCGTGCCGAGCCCCGGCCCCCGCGCCCCGCCGGCCCCCAGCGCGGCGGTGAGTGCGGCGCCAGGCGCCGGGCGGGCGCGGAATGAATGGGGCGGGGGGCGCCGGGCCGGGCCGGGCCGGGCGGGCAGCCGGGGCCGCCGCTCCTTCGGCGCTCCGAGCCTGTGCCCGGGGAGCGCCGCGGCCCCGGGGTGTCCCTGCCGGGGGTCCGTGCTGGGGGCAGGAGCGCGCTCGGTGCAAGGTTAAATTCCGGATTAAGCGTTTTCAGCGCTGTCAGTGTGTGAGCCTCTCGGAGTCGGCCCGAGGTGGGGGCAGGGGAAGTGGTTCCCGTTAGCGTGAGATTCTGAAGGCGTTTGTGTGTGTTAGGCTTGTGGGTGGTGATCGGGACAGTTCATTCACTGTCTTGGTTTGGAGCTTCTTCACAAGGCCGGGCTGCGGTTCTGAGCCTCGCTGAGGTGCTCTGGCTGTCCTGACCCCGGGAAAGTGCTCTGAGCAATGTGTCCGGCATCCCGCACCAGCCGCTGTTACAGGGTCAGGCAGCAGGGAAGAGGAGGGAGTCTGTGTGTGCCCGCACTGAAGGAAGACATCAGCTATTTTTAGCAGCAGAACACGGTGAGAGGTCCGAGAGAGCGACTTAGGAATGTCTCGGCCATAGGGCCGGACTCTGAAGTCAGACGGCAGTGGGTTGCAGATCTGTGACAAGTTAGGGCTGCTCGCCTTCCTTTGTCTCCTGGCATGGCCTTGTGTAAGCACGGGGGATGGAAGAGTGCCCTTGAGCCATTACAGCGCTTTCGTTTCTCTTCCGCTGTCCAAGGAGAGAGAAACTTTAACCCACGAGGAGCAGGTCTCCTGAGCGTTTCCGTGTGAGTTTTTCCAGAGACAGTTTGCCGAACACGTGGATTGCAGTGATTTTAGGTTGGCTCAGCCCAGCATTGGGCAGGGCTCGGTGCTTCCTGGCAGCGCTCCCAGGAGCAGAGTAAAAGCTGTACTTCCTTCCTCAGCCTGTATCTGTCGGAATCTTGTACCTGGGGCTGCACCTTCCCCCACGCTGCTGGGCTCTGTCTGCAGAGAAAGATTATTGGAGAGATTGCTAGATTTGGAAGTTAGGTTCTGAACATCTAGCAAAGAAGATGGGCAGGTGAAAATTATAAACAGCAGGCTGAATTGAAATTGCTTGAGGGGAAAACAAGGACATTATTTTCTGTTGGTGTCCTTTTCTCTATGTCTTGACTGGTGGAGTCCTGGCAGATTTGTCTGCCAGGCAGGAAATATTTGAAGATTGCACCTTGTACGAGTGCAAACACAAAGTTTCATTGGAGCAACTTTGGTAATTTAACTGATAAGCTTCCTGGGCTGGGCCTGCAAGGGGAGAAAGTCCAGCACTCTGGAGCAGAAGAGTCAGTTCAGTGTGCCTATTGGCAATCCTGTCTCACGTGGTATGGAAGGGGTTACGAGATTTCCTTTGCTGCTGGGTTGTTAAAATGGAGAAATAGAGCCATGGTGATGGATACTCTTTTTTTTTTTTTTTTTAGTCAAATGTTTTCTGTCAGTTTAAAGTTCTAATAGACTTTCCCTGTTTTTATTTTGTGCAGATGTGTCACATTACCCAAAGAACTTCAACTTTCTCGTTTCCAAAAATATGTAGTATATTTTGGCGGTAAGTTGGAGATTCCCATTGTTGTGTAGTGGGTAAAGACATAGTTATTAGGTGAACTGAGCAGTTACATCTCTGAGCTGTAAACTTTGAAAATAAGGTTATTTAGTGTAGACTGTTGCTGTGTTGCTGAGTCTGTATCTCAGTCATCTGTCCTGGAGAGTAATGGGGAAAGAATGCTGCAAGAAAATACATACAATTCACTTTGGAAAAGGAAACATTAGAAGAAACTTCAACTCCAGGAAACAAACTAACAAGTCTCCTAAGCTAAATGCATCTTAATGCATCCAGGTGGAGCTTTCACCCTTTTCTGATGAACTTCCCTAGCATCATCATGCTACCTGGAAGTATTGATTTAACTTATTATGTAGTTGGGTATAAAAATGAAAAAATGCCAACTCTAAGTCAGCAATATTTTTTCAGAAGTTTACAAGAGAGCGAAGAAAGTAACAGGATAGCTGGGTTGCTAGAAGTGAAGGCTCTGTCTCTAAATGTAGGCTACACTGGTGTATTCAAAAGGAATGCATCAAGAGCAAAGTACTGTTCTGTGTCTCAAAGACTTCTGGGATCTGTTTAGGGCAGAGTGTGTGCGTTTGCCAGAAGGGCTTTGCCAGGTCCCAAAGGTTTATGATCATCAATACGTAGCTCTGCTGTCCTTGCACCTTTCTGTCTGAAAAGAATGATTTGATCCCTTCATATATTTTAGCCGTTTGGTTAAATGTGGTGTGAGGGGAGAGGGAAAGAAAGAAATCCTTTCAGGTCTTTCTGTTTGGGGAATCAGGGGAATTTGACTTCTAACAAGACTACTCTCTTGAAAAACGCTGTCACCAGGTTTCATCATACAAGTACATCCCATTGCTGCAGCTGCGGTAAGACAATTAGTGATGAAAAATACCAAGACCCTTTCCAACTTGGTAGAAAAGACTTGAAGAATCTCTATGAAGATATTAAAAAGGTGAGGGATTTTGGTTACTATGCTGGGATGTCGTGATGATTGTTTTTAATAGCAGCCATCAGTTTGGAGGATGTTTATTGAAAGAATGTTATTTATGTTTATGAACAGCTGTCTGAAACTTAAACTGAAGGCAAACAGAGCATTTCTCATGTTTTATAGAATCAGAATGCATTTTTTCTCCTGATTTGCAGTGCTGGAATGCATCATTTACATCTCAGATTACTCAAAGTAATTCTGAAAACAATTTGAGCTTAAACTGGGTTAAATGAATGCAGGCAATAACCTTATACATGCATACTGTTTTACTTACACTAAACAGACTGACTTTGTGACTTCTATGCTGAAATGCTCTTGTCCTTTTTATAGGAATTGCTGGTCTCTGCAGCAGAACTTAAGGAAATGTGTGATTATTACTTTGATGGGAAGGGAAAGGCCTTTCGACCAATGATTGTGGTGCTAATGGCTCGGGCTTGCAACATTCACCATAATAATTCCAAGTGAGTTGGTCACTTCCAGATACACACATCACTCTTGAAAGTTATCATTCTTGTATTTCTGAGAAATACTTTATGAAAATAAAATGCTTCTCAGTAGAACCTGAGTGTAAGGTCCATCTTGAAGCTGTCACTGCAAAAGGAACTGCTGGGTTTATTATATATTTCCATGTGTTAAATTGTGGACTATACTGCACTTGTAATAAGGGTGGATAAATGATGTTGCCGAATTATGATATTTGTAAGGCTTTTAGTCAGTTCTACCTTCTTGCATAAATGCTTTTTTTGAACCTTTAATACTCTTTGAAACTCTATAAATTTCATTAAGTATTTTCATTTGTAACCACTCCTGTTCCTATTAAACTCTGGTCACAGGTAAGAACTTTGCTGTGAGAAGAGACCTTCAGAAATTTTTTAGTAATTATGCAGAAAAGCTATTAAACGGGTGGTATGATTATATACAAAGCTGTGAGATTTTGAAAACAGTTAGAGGGTTTTTTCCCACCCTCTAGCAGCAAATTTCTACACTTTATGTAACATTCTCAGCTAATTAGTTTGGTGTAATCCTTATGATCTCCAAGTTACTTGTCTTTTGAAAGCAGTTTTAACTGAGCAGAAGATCATGCTAGGCCTGTACTCTCTATTACTCCTGAGTATGGCTCGTTGCAAACGCTTCACTCCACACATTCCTGTCAGCTGCTATGTTTGCATTTTGAGGAAAGGTGTTGACTGGAGTGCTCTCTGTCTTCCAGCTACACTTCCAGTCTTGCCTTGTATAGAATTTCAAATAGATAATCTTTGGACCCTTTCCAGAAGCGTTTCTAGACTAATTTGTCAGTCTTAATGGATTTCTCTGAGCTCTTGCACTATTTTCTTTCTGTAGGACTAGTTTAATGCCTTGTTGGACTTGATTACTACCTCAGACCATGGCATGTATTTTGCTGCATGGATAGCACCTCGCCCTGTACCCCCTTCTATGTGAATATAATTTTGAAGGAGAAAGCAAAACTGAGCTGGCAGCGTCCTGTCCTGTGTGTGCCAGTTACCCTTGTTTGAGGAAAAAGCATCCAGGATTAATGAACTTTGCTTCAGCCAGTTCTGTTGTCAGTTCAGGGCTGCTTCTTTTCATTGACTTCGAGATAGCAAAAGGAACAATACTCGTTGTGGAAATCCTCAGGGATGCCTTTTGCCACTGACTGGTTTAATATTTTCATCAGTGATCTTGACATGAAAAACAGGAGCATGAGGTCGTGACATTTTCATGGCAGAATCTTTCTTGATGATCATCCATCTATGGTGAAATGTAAGGAGACACAGTAAACCAAAAATTTCTGCTTGAGCTTGTAGAGTCTTGGGTGTCTCATCAGGGCGTAACCCCAGTGTGGTTTGCAGCCACCTTTGTTGTGAAAAATCTGAGATATCCGAGCATGCATCAGCCATCCAGTTCAGCTACAGCAGTGTATATCACACTTCCTGAAATCATCTGCATGTCTGATGCCTGTGTTCAAAATAAGTTAAGTCCAGCAGGCTTCAGGGATGGATTGCAAAGACAATCACGAAGATTGAAAACTTGTGGTCTACAAATTTATCAGGGACAGGGTAAAAGAGCAACTTATGTTGCTAAGAGAATGGAAGTTTAGGAGGAGACTTTTGACAACAGGGACAGTGAATTTTTGGAGTATCTTTTGAGTCAAAATAATGGTAAAAATAGTTTTATCTCATTCTAGTTTGTAGCTTATGAAAAGCTTATGAGCAAAATCATGTTTGCAGTACTGAGAAGGCTGGAACTGATGTCATACAGTGTGGGAGTTGAACTGTGAATCAAAGAGAGGAAGCAGTAGAAAGACTGAATTTGCCTGTATGCTCAAAGCATATCTGCTGTCTTTTGACATATGTATATGCTCATGGACATATTCTTGTCCACATGTTATGCTGTCTAAAAACTGTCAGGACCAGTTTTGAGACCTGCCCTATGCCAGTAAGAAAGCGCCACATATGCCTGGGGCAAGTGCTTGCTTTGCAGTAGCCAACCCTTGGCATAAATCCTCTGATTTCTGGATGCCTGTGTCATTTGGCAGTATTTGTACATCTGTTGTGATTCTAATCAGCACCTCCAAAATATGTTCAGTGTTTAAAAGCCTCCTCAATAATCTGAATGTTCCTAGTACACACCAGGCTGAGTCACCATCTTTGTCATGTTACTATTAGAATGAATTCTGAGTGACAAGAACAGAAATGTTTCAGCAAAGGAATGGAATGAAATCTCAGGGTATTTACCTTCCTCTTCTGTACCCTATGCCAATTTGTCCAAGCCTGTGATTGTAATTAAATATCCTATATGTTGATACAAGTCGTCACTGTACTGCTTGTTTGTTCTTGCATGGTGACCAGTGCTTTTGAGGGTTGGCAAGGCTATGCATAAGGAATTTCCATTTTTACTGTGGATACCCAGTTCTGTGAGCTGATAAAATTTTATGGGCATTTTCTTCTCTTTTGCTTTTAAGCTGCTTGAAGCAGGCTGTCTTACACCTGCTCTGTGTATACATATACTTCAGTTCACATTGATACTGTGATTGATTCATTACTGTTCTTTCTTAAAGCAACATTGTCTCCAGGTGACAAATTTTTCTTCTAACTTTTTTATGTTTGTGAGGAAAACTGTATATGTAGAGAAGTAACACTGCATATTTTTAGCTCTGCTAGTCTTCTACAAACCCGAGGGGAAAAATACTTGACTCACATTCTGCTGCTCCCAGTGGTTTTTTTTAAGATGTTTTTCCACTTAAAATTTGTCATTTCCCTTGAAGCATTGTATCATGCTTTTCCTCAGTTAATACTGGTTCTTCTCCCAGGCTTGTTTTTCTTTGTTGAGGCTTTGGTTCCCACACATATAATTGAAGAGACTGACCACAGTGTCTGTGGATTTGTAGGGTGAGCCAATATCCTGTTCTTTTCATCCCTAGCATTTTTTTTAAATTTTGCCTCTGGGGTTTGTATTGCTTATGTTCAGTTTCTGCTTCATCCTGCTGCCATTCTCAACTGTAATATAACTTGCTGGACCCAGCATGCTTTTGCCTGCTTTTTAGTTTTCTTTTCTTCTTTTGTGCAGTTTTTTATAAAAGGTAATACTTTTTCTTATTTGGCTGTTAAAGTAACAGCACTCAATTAAGGAAGGCTACAAGTTCTGATCTTACAAGGCAGTCCAAGTCTCTTCCTCTTCGCAGAGTCCCTCCAGAATAGCTGAGATTTCTCAGGAGAATGGAATGCACAGGTGGCTCTGCTTGCAGGTTAGGTGACATTGATCATTTATGTTTAGGTTTGAATGAGGTGAGGTATTTACCCTCAGCAAGTAAACTATTTTTCTAGAGTGGGGTCACTTTTTTGTGGTCTAATAAGGAAAATGACAGTTGTATAAAGAATTATATGAACTATTACCAAAAAGGTAAGTGACTGAAGTGTGTTGTTTCTTTTCTCTTGAAATTTTAAGTGTCAGAAGTCCTACCCCGAGTCTTTAAGTCCCTTGGGCAGTGGTTTTTTGCTTATTGCTAGCAACTTTGCTTTGTGTGAGAGTAAGAATTGTTGCAAATAGTTTAAGTTGGGGTCATGCAACCCTTAATTTCACACATCCACTGGCATTTCTTCACATACCTGTGTGAAGAATTTCACAGAATTATCACTTAGTCTGACAGGACCTAGTGTTTCTGTATTCTCCAAGGGTGTTCACAGAGGAGAGTTTTTATTTCTTTTTCTACAACTAAAAAGAGAGGGGCAAATAAGAGAGGGCCAAAGAAGTACAATGATAGTAGGGAAAACAGTAAGCACTAAAGTTTGGGGAGGGTGCAGGAGAGGGAAAGAATTTTATCAGAATAGTGTGAGAAACAAATAAAACGATGTGGCTAAACTCAATGGAATATTTCCTAATGATAGGACCTGCCAGCAGCCTTAGTTCCCTTTTGTTTCACTGCCCCAAACTGTCATTGTCAGAAGCCTGTGGTGTCAGCTGCTCTGCAGTTTTCTCCAGTGTTAACACATGTATTCTCTGTGCCCTTCTGTGTCACAGACTCTTTCTGAGATGGTTGCTTCTTTCAGCCACAGGGCCTTAGCAGGAGAAAGATGCTTGGAGGACTGTGGCCGTAGCACAAAAATTTTGCAAGTTCTCATGTTCACTTCCTTTCCTTAAACTGGCAATATTTATTTCATGACAAGCACATTGCCTCCAAGCTCTTTGTTGGAGAGTGTAAATACTTGTTTTTGTGGTTTTGAGTTCGCCCTTCATCAGTGTTGGGTGGTTTTTGTTGTTTGTTTTTGTTTATTTTGGTTTTGGACAGGGATATTTGGAGGGAGATATTTGGGGTTTCTTAGCCTGTATGGTCAGCCTTGGCTTGTTCAGTGTTCATGAAACAAGTTCTGTAATAGAAAACATCTTGGAGTGCATCTATAAAACCTTACCACTGAATCAAGCAGGGGGTCCTACTGAAAAGCAGAACATGATCAGTTGTATATAAATTATCTGTATAAATATACACCATCTCAGGGTATCTTTACTTTGAGAATGACCTAAAAATGGCATCTTTCCACTTAATGGATTTGCAGGGACCCTGGTATCTATTAAATTGAGATACTGCCACTTTTTGCTTTTGTTTTGCAGAAGAAGCTGAATGAAAAATGGCAGGGGATGAGAAGGATCCTGGGGTTTGTGTGTTTTCTCCTAAAATAGGCATTGTCTGATCTGGAATTAGTCTCACAAGATGCATGTAGGAAACTGTTAGAGAAGTTTTTTTGCCAGCAGTGGGAAGGATCTTGCTTGAGACTTTGAGGAAATAGTAGTTTTAAAACCCCTTCAGATTAAATTGTCATATTTGATACAACATTCTGGGAACCATGAACATTCTTACACCATTTTTAGTCATTGTCAGAAATAAGATAGAGTATAATGCAGAACTTTTCAGAATCTGCTTTTGAAATAACTGGTTTTGTGCTGTCTTCATACTACTGAAATATTTCAGTGTGTCAGTGAGTGTTGCCATTTACTGCTGCTTCCCAGCAGGAAATCCAGTCTGCTGACATAACTAATGAAAAAGGGAATCCCCAAAAGGAGAGCAGTGCATGAAAGAGGCTGGAGACCTTTACAGTTTTTTGAAGATAAGTTTTCTCCTACTTACTAGAAGGAGTTTATTTTGGAAAACTACTTACACTGAACTAGCATTTGATTAAATCACTAGTCCACATTAAGACTTGCCTCCAAACAACCATGAAGGTTTCCAGCTCTTACTTTCTGTTGTGTAAAAGCCATATTTTTCACAGCCTATGAGCTACCCATTCATCCTGCTATTGTTCAGGATGTAGAACTCCCACTGACAGCAGTGCAGAATTCTGTATAGAGGTAGGTGTCAGAACACAGTATTATGTCAGCAGACTGCAATATGTTCTTTCATTTTGTGATTAATCACTACATTTAAATGGACATAGGCAGTGCAGGAAAGTTTTAAATTCCCTTAGCTGAGGTGAAATTATCTTCTGTTTCAGTTCTTTTTCTGTTCTCCTGGAAAACAGTATGATTTTCTCTGTTGTCTGTATACCAGAAGTACAGTATTTATATATCAGAAGCAGTTTCTTTTGTTGTGGGTTTTGATTCTTTGTGTTACTGTTTTGTGTGTGGGCTGTTTTAAATGTCCATTTGGACTTGTTATACTGTGAGTCAAGGCTGACTGGGATAGCCATTTCTGGGATCCTACATGTAACCCATGATGAAAACAGATAGAAAAATAACCAGAAGAAGACAATGGCAGCTGGATACTAATGGAGATGGTCCATTGTGTGAGCTAGGTTGGTGCTTTTATGTGCTTTTTGCCAGTCTTTTCTCTAGATAATTTCTTTTATGTTCTTCTATTACCTTCTTTTCACCTAGTTAAAAAAAAAAAAAGTAGTGTGAACTACTGAGAGTTGAATCATTTGTGTTAGATCTTCCCAAAGGCTGAGTTCCAGTAAGTGTTAGGTAGTTGGTGTTTACAGTCCTGAAGTGGTTCTAGTAGAATTCTAGGTAATTCCTCAGGCTTCTGAAGAACCTCTGGGGTTTTAAGGTAAGATAATGAATAAGATCTGTGAGCTATGCCTTTCAAGTGTAGAATGCAGGTTTTTGTTCCTTCTGATCTCCAGCTCAGTGGTTAGTAGGGTTATCCAGCTTTAGAGAGTTTGTGATGCCACATTTATAGGTAGAGAAGCAGAGATAAGGAAAACTTCAAACTCATCTACAAAGCTACCTGGTATTCTTTTCTCTGCTGTTTTCCAGACTTCAGTCTTGGAGACAAGCGTCTCTGATGCTGTGCTATTTATTGCAGTCTGGATTTAGAGGGATTAAAGTCAGTAACACAGGAGTTTTGCAGTGCTGATTATGTAGCAATGTATAAATAGGCCTAATGAGGATGGAGTCATCCCTCTGCACGTACTGTACTAATGTGATCTTACTTTCTCTTGTCTTCCTAATTCCAGGTTTGAAAGAAGGGGGTCAGACCAGGAAAAAGCTGTGACAGCTGTTTTCAGAGAAACATTTTTGTTTGGTTTTTAATTGAGATTTTTTAGAGTATTGCAGCATATGTAATTGATTTAATTCTTTGACTGTTCTTGTTTTTTATTTTAGGGAGGTGCAAGCAAGCCAGCGCTCTGTGGCCATAATTGCTGAGATGATCCATACAGCCAGTCTAGTTCATGATGATGTTATTGATGATGCAAATTCTCGCAGAGGAAAAAGGACACTTAATCAAATCTGGGGAGAGAGAAAAGTGAGTTTGCTAATAAGTGCAAGACTTGCCTTTGAATTTCAGCAGTGCAGAAATACCTAGAGGTTTGTAACATTACTATCCCTAGGAATATGTAAGAAAACATATGAAAAGGTGTGCACAGTTTGTGGATGAGACAAATGTGTTTTCCTTTTCTGAACTGTTGGAAGCATTAGATGATGATTGAAGTGTGTAAGTGTTGGGCCTGTTCAGCCTCCAGAAGAGATGACTGAGAGGGGTCCTTACCCTAAGCAATCCTGTGCCTGTGCTCTGGGATAATCCTGCTTGAGCAGGGAGGTTGGACCAGATGACTGTGGCCCTTCCAACTTCACCCATTCTGTGATTATTACTGATTTTACATTCCTTGTGCAATTCTCTGCAGTGCTATTGAAATACTTTAAACTTGTACCTCATCCTGAATTCTGATTCAGTGGTGAACACAGAAATGTTTTCAGTCAGTGAGAATTTTTTTTTTAAAATTGGTGTTTTCTTCACAGAGCATTACAAGAAAGGTCTTCACCAGAAAATGGAAGGAAGGAACTTGGGGCAATTCAGAGTTCACGTGGTGTAACAGCCACAAGAGAATGGTCAAATAGAGAACTAAAGTTCAAAAAAACTTCATAAGCAAACACTTACTGCATACAGGGAGGACAGTGCTTATACAGAAAAATATAAACAGTACTGTAAGATAGGGATTCAAAAATTACTCAGATTTCAGTATTTGGTTATGTGTTTTTTTTCTCTTAAAATGAGATATTTGTGCTTTATGTAGGAAAGTTATGTAATGTGAGCAGATCTGACAAATAAAGGAAATTGTACTGTCAGTAGTAACACAGGAAAAGATTTAAGGGATCACCTTGTTGTTGTTGTTCTTAGGCTGTTCTAGCTGGTGACTTCATCCTCTCAGCTGCTTCTGTAGCTTTAGCACGAATTGGAAACACTACTATCATCTCTGTTCTAACTCAGGTGATTGAAGATCTGGTGCGTGGTAAGGTTTTTTCCTATTTTTAACTTCTCATTTGCCTGCCTAAGCAGTAAACCCACAAATAAAACCTCCCATCTGTGCAACTTTTTAGGTGAATTCCTCCAGCTGGGTTCCAAGGAAAATGAGAATGAGAGATTTGCTCACTACCTCGAGAAGACTTTTAAGAAGACAGCAAGTCTGATAGCAAACAGTTGTAAAGCAGTATGTACGTCTGTCTCTTCTGAAGTTAACATACCATACTGTGAGCTTCACAGCTAAACTCCTGGTATTGCTGTTTGCTCTGGAGACCCTCCAAAGCAAACCCTTGAAATGGTATTCTGCCAGAATGTGAATTTTATCACAGTTCAGCTGTGCGGCCTCCAATATTGGTTTTCACTTTTTCTTTGTGTTTTTATTTATACAGAGATTTATTGTTATTCTCATTTGAATCAAAATAAGCTCCAAATAATTGTAATGGTGGCAATCTTCAATTTATGAAATTCTGCAACTTTGAGACAGTGGTTTTAAACTCAGTTGATAATTTTTGAACCTGTAATTTGATTTTAAATTTTCTTTGACATCTTGCCGTACTCATTGGTGCTGAGTGAGACCTTAAATGCTACAATTGATTCATAGAATCATAGAATAAGCTGCATTGGAAGGGGCCCATGAAGATCATCAAGTCCAGTCCTATCCCTGCATGAGACACCCCAAGAGTCATATCATGTGCCTGAGAGCATTGTCCAAACATTTCTTGAACTCTCAAGTCAGGTTTAGTGCTGTGACCACTTCTCTAGAGAGCCTTTTCCAGTGCCCAGCCACCCTCTGGGTGAAAACATTTTCCTGATACCTCTACATCACATTGTAAAAAACCAGAAGCACATACTTCTTGATTTGTCTGGGGGTTTTAATTATCAGTTACTTTATCCAACCCTGTCACTCAGTTCTCTTACTTGATTACAAGAAGATCCAATTCAAGGTTATGTTCTTACACAAAAATAAATGTTCAGTTTTAGTGCAGAAATTAGAGATGGGTAATAATCTTGCCCCAAAAGAGAGTTTTGTTTATTCTTTTCAGTGAAAGGCAGTATAGCTGATGGATTCTGTACCAAGCAGGAGTTCTAAGAGAATTAGACTACAAATCTCTGCTAGTGTTAACTATCTTCCTTTGTTCTCAGAGAACTGGTACATTTGTGTACAGCAAATTGGAAATTGTACAGCAGTTGGAAATTGTTTATATCAAAATGATCACACAGAATGAGACACATGGATTTTGGGCGAGGGAAAGTACCTTTTATTCTAGTTGGAGCAAAGAAATTAAGTCTTCTGGATTACTCATATCAATGGCAATATGTCCCTGACAATTTTCTTTTGCAAGTTGTGTTTTATATCAGTAGGCACCTGGGCTAGTAAAGAGCATCACATTTTTCTGCTACCCCAGAAAAAAAAATACACAAGTTTTAATATTCATTTCAAAAGTCTGCCTAAATCCTTGCAGATAGAAGAAATCACATTCCCACTGGGTGGATTCTCCCTGCAAATGTGCTAATTTAATTGCTGCACATAGTACCAATGAGTTGAATATGTATGTTTCCTTCAGTTTCTTTCTGCATGGATTAGGAGAGCTCTATTGATAGCAATTAAAAGGGATTTTTTTTTAAATTGGGATTTGTTTTTTTTTTTTTTTTTTTTTTTTTTTTTTTTTTTTTTTTTTGTTGCATGTGACTGTTGAGATATTTTTGTTTAGATGGCTTTGGCTACTGAGGAAATAGAATCAGAAGGGAGTTCTGTTTTCTGTAGCAAAAATGATAAGCAGGATCATCAGTTCTATCTTGAAAGGAAATTCAGTTAGGGAATCAAGAGTATTCATATCTTGTTTTCAGGGACAAAACTAAGAGGACAGATTATGGGTTTTAAAAGCAGTTCTGTCACTGTTAATGGTAGGAAAAACTTGATTTATTGCTGTGGTTGAATAAAATACAAGTATTAACTGGAAAAAAGATAAGTTCAGGTGGCACCTTAGAATTCCACAGTGCTGTGCTTTAGAAATGGAAGAGTAGGAAGAGTAAAGTATTCCTGGAAAAAGGTGTGAATAAGACATACACTGTAATTGCTACATTCTGTACCACCAAAGCATTACTGCATTTAAATCAAAATTCTTTAAGTTAGGACTTAGGGACAGAACAGTCTGTTCAAGATGATAAAACCCATCCCAGTCTCTGGTTTATTTCTACAGTTGTTCTGCATGGGGGAATGTTACCAAAGTTTCAATTGAAGGGTATTGTAAAAGGAAACTGTGGCAGATGGCCCAGTCGTTGAAGCCTTAGTTACTGCAAGGCATTTTTCAGAGAAACATGACGTGACTTTTGTTCAAGAATTCAGAGACAATAAAGCTGAAGTGGAATTTCTGTTTAGTCATCAGGCCAGCTGGAGACAGCAAAATAACTTGGGCAGGTTTTTTGTCTTTTTTAAACCTTGCCATAATATGAATACCTGAGCCTCATAAAGCTGTTTAGGTTTTGTGTGGTATACTTTCAGATGAGGGATTAAATTGTGCTTGCTTTGAGGTAAGTGTGAAGGTGCACTAGAGATTCTTGATTTCTGTGTTAGGAGGAAGCTTGTGCCTCCTTGTGTAAGGCAGGGCTGTGGAAGGGACTGAAGAAACCAGGAGTCTGCAGCTCTGGATCTACCTGTGAGCTCCTGATCTAACCAGTTCCTGGTACGGTGTGTGCACAGGGCTCCATCAGAAATTAGTTTATAGTCTCTTGTATAACAGAACAGAAACAACTTTTTTTTTTTTTTGCAGAAAGTGTGTTTGAAATAAGACCAAGGAGATTGTCCTGCTTTGCTGAATTCAAGGAACTTTTCTAAAGAATTTGTTCCACTTAGTATTAGGAAAGATTTTTCATCATGATTTAGTGGAAGACAGGCCTGAATTCTTGCAAGATTAAATTTGTCATGAACCAGCCGTACCTATCTGGGGAGCTCTAGGCTGTTTTCATAGGGGGAGTTTTATCATTCAAACACACATCACTGTATTGACTTGGTTATTTGCAAATGCTTGTATTATCCCAGAATATTATCCCAGTACAACTCCAGTTAAACACCATGTGGGAGTGACAGGCTGCCTGGCTGCAGCCTGGCCAGTGTCCTGCTGGGGGCAACAATCTACAAGAGCAGCTTGAGAAATTGCATCCTGAAAGAATTCCCTGATCGACACAACCCAGTTATTGCAGGTTTATGATGTGATCATGGTCAGAGGGTTGCTCACTTAAGGATGACTGGCAGAAAAAAATCTCCTCAATTTTTAATTTTTTGTCTTTTGTTTTTTGTTTTTTGTTTTTTTTGGACCAAGAAACTACCTTTCAGGTTAAATGAGGAAGCTCTTTTCTTTACACAGCACTTCCTCTCACACTCTGCCAGCTACTGCCCACTCCAACCCTTTGCCATTAACCAGGATTTTGTCACCGAATTCTGTATTTTAATCCTCCACATGGAATGAAATGTGGAGGTAGGTAAGAATTTCATTGGAGCAGGGTAGATGCAGTCCCCCTGCCATGCTGGTATTATGTGATTTACATTACAGAAGCAATCAAAAGTTTGCATGGTACAGCAGTAGATATTAGGTCTTCAGGCAAATACTGCTATTTAAGAGACAAACATCAAAAGGAGGATAAAAGGGCAAAATGTTCTACTCTGATAGTCCCTAGCAACATCTATTTAAGTATCTCATATTTGCAGTTCACTGTTTAATAGCCTTCAGGATTTTGTATGATTATTAGAGATAAGTAGCATTATTTTCCTGCTATACTGTCCTCTTTTAAACAAAAATGGGGAATGTATGATGCTGTTAATTCCTCAGTCATCCAGATTCCTCTGGGATTTAGTTATTATCCACACATGCAGGTTATGACTGGGAAGTGTTCTGATGCTCAGATATGAAGTGCACTGATGCATGAAATAATCTCTCATTTTGTGCAAGTTGCATCACATTTATTAGGATATAATTTTATGTCTTATTTCCATCATCACATTCATATTCAAAGCTACTGCTGGACTTGCTTTTAGTTTGGGGCTGGTTTTGGGGTTGGAGGGGTTTTTCTTATGATCCAACCTGACACAGTCTTAAAGAGGAATTTTTATATGTATATCTCTTCTGTACAGACACACACACACACACTTTTATATTGTGTGGTTTTCCTAGCATATATTTTTAGTCTTACGTCAAATATATTTTCACTCCTTGTGTTAGTCACAGCAGATTTGGAATGCCTGCAATAAACCAGGGTGGATTTTTGTCCCCTGTTCCTAATTGGTTTATTGAAGGATGAAATAAATCCGAGTATTTAACCAACGTCATTTTGCAAAATGTATAATCAGTGCATAAATGCCCTTACCTTGAGGCAAGATATTAATTCTCAGACCTTACTTAGTGTCCTCTATTTTAGTTTTATGGAGTTTATTCAGCAAAATTTCTGTGTCTCAAGTAGTTGATTGTACATTCAAGTAAAATGTTTTATCTCGGTTTGGTCATCCCTTTGTGAGCTTGGTGTGCTTTCATTTGCTGTTTTTTCTTTGCCACTAATTATCCCTCAGTACCTTTGCCTGCAAGCTGATCAACTCATCTTCCTGAGCAAGTCAGATACAGTTAACATCACCTTAAAAATAATCATCCTTATGTCAGCTGTCCCTCCTGTACTGGGTTCAACATATCCAGCTTTGTGATCTTTTATGAGACATGTAATGTCCATTTATCTGTTGTCTGACCTCCAATTATCCCCTGGCTGATTTGTATATGTAATTAGCTTAATTTCCCTATCACTGGACTGTATACGACTACTACCCTGCATGTGAAGTGCATCCACATTTCTTCTCTCTTTATCCTTGCATTGTAGTTTCTAAGCCTGATAAATATTTAATGAAGCTAATCTCTTTGCAGGTTTGAATGTAGTTTTAATACTGCACTGCTGTTCAGCCTTGTTTTCTAGTGGTCTTGGCTAGCTGTGTGTCTCCATGAACAGAGATAAGCCAGAATGTGCCCAAGTCAGCTTTTCCTTGCTTTTCCCAGATCCCTTCTGCCTGTGTCACACCTATATTCAGGGGCTAAAAGTGGATGCTAAATAAAGCTTTCTGTTTACTTGGGGCTTTTGTCTTTTCAGGTTTCAATTCTAGGCTGCCCTGATCCTAAAGTTCATGAGATTGCATACCAGTATGGAAAAAACGTTGGCATAGCTTTTCAGGTAGTGTTTTTGTTGAACTAAATGGAATCTAAAATCTAAACTTTTCCAAAGTGCTTTAGAACTCAAAGTGGGCTGTCTTAATCCTTCCTACAAATCCTGTCTTTAACGAGGATTATTTTGTATTTAGCTCTAATTTTTTAAGAAGAAATTTTAAATAATCTGAATGTTTATTTTTTCCAGCTGATAGATGATGTGCTGGATTTTACATCATGTGCAGACCATCTGGGGAAACCAACAGCAGCAGATCTCAAGCTTGGATTAGCCACAGGCCCCGTTTTGTTTGCTTGTCGACAGGTAAGTCAGCAGGAACCTGTTTCCTGAAGTAAAAAGTGTGAACTGCTCCTCACAGGACCAGCTGAAACACATCACATCTCCAGTGTCAGTGATGAGAGAGGCTGGGGCACGTGACAAATCAGTGTGTTCAGTATCAGATGGATTCTGTGCACAAACAAGTTTTGAGAAACGCCTTCCTGCACAACTCTACTTACTGTTAGGCTCTTGTAGGTATTCAGAGAGTTTTAGCACATTTTGTGAAGGTTATTCCTAAGTAGCTTCTTGCTTGTGTTTTCTCCTGAGACATCTTCTTCCTAGGCTTGACTGTGTAGGCTTTTTTGCCTTGTTCTGGGCTTTGTATCCATCTGGGGCCAAGAATTGAAATCCCTGCCCTGCCTTTAGGTGGGTGCCTTTATTTATTGGATTTGCTTCATCTCTTTGTCCTCAAGTATTATCCAGTTACAAGCATAGGTAGCTTTCCTGTCTGAAGGCTAGATAAGTGAAAAGGGAGTGTCATAAATAAAACAAGCTTAAAATTGGTCAAGATTTTCAGTGCCTTAAAAATTATTTGAAGGAGCAGAATGAAAACAGAAGTGTGAACAGCATGGAAAAAAACATTAAAATTGGTGCTAATCCATAAACAGGAAAGAAACTGGTTTAATTTCTTGCTCCAGTGTCTTGTTTACCAGAGGCAAGCAGATTTGGGACTTAAAAAGCAGTCCTTCCTACCAGGCTTCACAGTGTGATACAAAAACTGGCACAATTAGTTCCAGCAGAGCTCTTGTCTATGATCTCTCAGTGGAGTTGCTTGGAGCTTGACATGGGAGAAGTTCTAAATCATTTAAAAAAACCCAACAACTTTGACATTTACTTCCACCTCTAAAAGAGCCAGCTGGGGGGGAGGTGGAGCATGCACATTGTTTGCTTCCCTATCCTTTGGGCATTTACAAGGATCTGTAGCTCAGAAAAGACAAGGAAGCACAGAGTGTCAGCCAACTGACAAAGCAGATGAATGCATATTGGGAACAACCTTTTCCCTGTCCTCAGTGTCTCCCCATACTCATCTGGGGGATTCACAAGCATGTTCTTGAATCATTGTTTCAGAATTGTGTCACCAGCAATTGGAGCTGTCCAAAAAACAGTGAGGCACTCAGGTAGAGAGGGAGGATGGAGCTGTAGAACTGTTTGTGTGTGCCAAAGCCATGTACAAAAGGAAACAAGGCATGTTGCAAATACCCAGTTTTGGCAGAGAATGTGTGACATTGACTGTCTTGTGGGTGTTGAATATTCCAATTTTTAAATTAAAACTATTCTTTTTTTTAATTTGTTTGGGTTGTCTCTCTCTCTCTCTCTGACTCTTTTAATTAGCTTTACAAGATAAATTAGTTCATAATATAGAAATACAAGAAAAGAAAATCTGTCACTCCTATTTTAAAATCTTGTTCTTTGTAGGTCACTTTAAAATGCTTTTCCAAATTTATATCTTTGATAGATAGGAAACGTATATTTTTGCATTGAAAGATAACTTGATCATCTTATAAAGTTTTCTGCATTAAGGCTTCCTTGCTGAAAATGTCCTGCTGTTTTTAAGAAACTGGAAGAACAGCACTACAGACTTAACTGATACATAGACAAAGCTAAAAAATGTGGAGACATTAAATTGTGATGCTACGAAAAGATATTTCATATATTTGTATCTGAGAAAAAAAACTCATGAGACAGGACTTGAAGACAGTCCAAAGTGTAATTATTAATTATAGGCTGTCTTTTCAGATTAGTATTGCTGCTATCCTTTCATGTAGCTGGTACTCCTCAAGTTGTCTTCCTGACAAACATTGATTAGTTTTTAATCTGCTCTGGATCTTCAGTGACAGATGCCTTTTCCCGCCCTCTGAAATACACACTTGTGCATTAGAATATTAAGAAGAAAAAAATGTTTACCTTGATATAAAATCTATTTATTAAGTATTTAAACTTGGGTAAAAAATAGAAACCACCCCATTAAATTTTTAATGCTGGTGGATGCTAATTCTAAAGCTCCTCTTAAATGAGCACAGCTGAAGAATGAAGGTTTATTTTTATTATAAGCATTCCTGTTAAATGCTGATGTGCTGCCCACTAAATATGCAGAGTTCCTAATAACAGCTCTGCCTTACAAGTTTGGGGATTTTCATGTCCTTTAGTGCATAAATATAAAAAGTGATCCCATATGCATCCTATATAACTGTAAATATGAATAATGTGAAAACTGATTGCATGAACACCGCAATTAAATTGTCACTACCTGGGAAGGAAGCTAGGATCTAGAAAAAGCCATTACTTTCTTTTTTAGATAAAGTGTGAGTCACCACTGAACTTCTGAATGCATCTTCAAGACTATGTATGAGTAATAGGAAAATGTCACAGCACTGAGGGGTGCTACATGTTTGTACCTGAACAAGGTTGTAAAGCTGCAGTTGCAGGACTAAAGGTGTGCAAGGAAAGCAATTCATTGTTTACAAGTGTATGGCAATAATACCATCTTTGACTCTAATCCTTTCAGGCAAGATGAACAAACAGCTCTTTCCCTTAAAAAGAATTATTCTGTAGAGTAGCTGCCTTGAGTTGTGGCTGTATTTTGTTAAGCAGTAGGTTTTTCTGTTTCTAAGCTGTCTGAAGAAAGAGGCTGCATATTTAGCTATGTGATGTGATTTTTCTCAAAACAATTGACTGTAGTTACCTGCTTGATTGTAGGGAATTAAGCATGCAGTGCTAACTACAAATGCTACGTTTCTGAAAACGAGATACCTTAGAGTTGTCATTTTTCTCTTATTTAAAAAAAAATAAAAATCTGCGTATATAAAATACCAGCACAGTAGAAAACATAAGACAATGTAACAGCCAGTGTTACCATGGGGGGGGGGGGGTGGTTTACAAATTGAACTGTGCCATATTGCAACAGCAAACATCCCTAGGTTCTTTTGTACATGTGGGGGCCAGAGGTGCTTCTTCTAGGATGCTTCTTCTAAGCATCATCTGTGATACAAAATCTGATGCAGATTATTATAAAATGGCAGGTGCTGACTTCTGCTACCAACTGGCTACAGCCAGCAGAGCCAGATGGTTTAAGTTTTAAATGTTTGAGCTCTGCTATATTGTAGTTCTGTGCAGACTGCAAGTACGAACCTTAAACTACATCTGCAGCAACAACAGTGACAGGGGAAGAGGGTGTCATTCTGACCTTAGCATGGCAGGCAGCTACATGGAAAACAACTTAAAAGCAAATACAAACCCTTCTCCCTTTGTGCTTAGTTTCCAGAAATGAATGCTATGATAATGAGGAGATTCAGTAAGCCAGGAGATGTTGAACGTGCACGGAAATATGTGTTGCAGGTAAGAATGATAGCAAATATTTCTGCACTCCCTGCTGCTCAGTCTGAAATTCATTGTCTCTCAAGTAAACTAGCAAGGCTGCATTGTCAAATACCTGCTGAGTAGCATGCAATGTACAATGTCAAGTCAGAACTCCTCAGCTCACCTACTGGCAGCGTTTTAGTAGAAATGCTAAATACCAAAGAACTCTTTTTCTTTTTTCCCCTCTAATAACATAAAATCTGCATAAGTAAAAATCTTGTACATGGACTCAGTTCCTTCAGCTGAGGCACAGCTGTATTCAACAACTGGTATAAGTGGCACATAGTTACCAGTCAGTCTTGTAACCTCAGTGCACACCCCATACCAGTTTTAACTGACTCTGGTCTAAAAAGACTTGAGCAAAATTAATACCTCTTTTTCAGAATAGCATGAGGGTTTTGTACATCTTTATTTAGGGCAGGAGAGGAAGGGGTAAACCATTAATTTCTAGTTTGTTATTAATTCCAGTGCTGTTTTGTAAGTACACTTATATTTAGCATGCATGAGTTTTAGTACTTGGGCTTCCCTGAGTACAGAATGAATCCTCTTCCTTTCCTGAATATGATGGTGTTAGGGTACTCACTGACCTTAAAACCTCCCTCTGTGATGGGAAGAGGCAGGAGAAGGCTGATGGGTTCTGTTTCCTCTCTCTGTCTCCTCCATCAGAGTGATGGTGTGCAGCAGACGACCTACCTCGCCCAGCGCTACTGCCACGCGGCCACGCGCGAGATCCGCAAGCTGCGGCCGTCCCCCGAGAGAGAGGCGCTCGTGCACCTGACCGAGATGGTTCTCATGCGAGACAAGTGAGACAGCTCCTTCCTCTCCTTCTGGCAGCTACTTACCAGACTGTGCCTGAATTCATTTCAAAAGTTATTTGCTTCCAACACAAGCTACCAAAAAATATTTTTTTAGAAAAAAAACTTTTTTTTTTTTTTTAAGTTCTACTTTTTTTTAAAAACAGAAGTTTAAAGTGTTTTACTGCAGGAAGCCATGCAATTCAGAGCAAATCAAACTGTGCTGTACAATTGTTTTAGCAGGGGCTATTGATTGTGGGGGATGGGGAAGATGTTTACATGTTGATGCACAAAGGCCACAATGAGAATAAATATAAATCAGTGTATGAAAACTGAAGTTGTTCCAAATTTCACTTGTTTACATTAATAAACAACATGCATGTACAGGAGTTGGTAAACTCCTGTGAAGAGAGATGGTTTGGATGCTTCCCTGGCTGTTTAACAGAAGCACCTGGAATTGTATGTAGAGATACTGGTTTACTCTGAAAGACAACATGTGGATTTTAATTGGTTATATAAATTAATGAGTACAAAAATACACCAATTCATGCCATTGGTGGCTACCTACTAGCAGTTAACATGATGCAGCATTTGAGATTGCTGCCTAAAGAATGTTTTTACTTAGAAAATGAAAGGCTCAGTATTTCTAACTCACACTAAAAATGAATGATTCACCAGCCAAACCTGCAACTCCATCACTTTCCATCACTCATTTATAGAATATCCTCTGTAGCACCCTAGAAGCTGCCTTTGAAGTCCCAGACATTCCTCTCACAGTAATTACCCAGTACTACCACATTCCTTTTCAGGCCATTTCAGCCACAGAATCTGTAGAGCAGGGAACACACCCTCTCTGGCTATCTCTGCCTGTGATCCCTAACAATGGCCAAGTTCCTGTCACATGTGTTCCCCTGGGTGCTGTCAGGAGGACAGCCTGCTCCTGCTCCCTCTGCTCCATGGGGCAGTTCCCAGAGCCAGAGTTCCCACACAGAACTGTCAGCTACAGATGGTGTCCAACTTAATGCATCCAGGTAACTAGATTTCAGTCAAGAACCTTCACTAAAATTAAGTGTTGGCAGAAAAGAACTTTTAAGAGTATGTATAAGTGTGTAATTCAGGTTTCAGATCTAATTTATTTGCCCTCTGTCAGTGATAAAGTCATGTTACAAACATTTGCTTTTTAGTACATTGCCTGGGATAACACAGCCATGATTTTGCTACGTTAGCATTCCAAACTTCTTTGTCAAGCCAACCAACAAAGTAATGGACAAGACCTTTGGTTCACTTATATATTTATGAATGGAAAAATTCATAATGTAAATTTACTCATTAAAAAAACTTGGGTACAAATTACACATACATAAGACCACCCATTTTTTGAATCACATGGACACCTTAGACCCAAACAACTCATTGTAATAGACTTTAGTGAGAATACTCCAGGTAAAGATTACAACAATTGGAAGCATCTTGGATTTTTAAAAAAGTATATTTCAATACATAAGTTTGTATGCATGCTTTAAACAAATATAGTTCAAGAATGAGCAAAGAGTCTAAACAAAAAGTAATATGACCAGCACTAACATTAAACTTTTCATCCAGGTTTTAATATGTTAGTCTAACGTAGTGTTAGTTACCATGCTGTACTGAAAAATGTAATGGCACAATCTGATCATGGTTCATTAAATATTATACCCTACTTCCCCATAATATTTAGGCTGGTCATAAAATTAACAATGCATAAGTAAATAAGTATAACCAGTTATAGACAGTTGCTTCTTTTACAAATTGTCATCAGGTAAGACATACTGTCCCCAGAGACTTAAGAGATGGACATTCAATCATACCATTAAAACAGTATGGCCTGAAGGAATGGGCACAATTTTTTGAAAGTATATTAAGACAATTCTGTTAGCTTTTAGTCACCCTTTGTAAATAATCATGGTATGACTTGAATACAAGACCAAACTTTGAAAAGCAAAGGATTTTAATCAGCATAGTGCATGATTGATTCAACGTAATTCCCAGGAAACAAGCCAGTTACTCGATTGCAAACTCCTTCATACCAGCCATCATCGTTCTTCTTTATCACATAAATGATTGCACCCTCCATAAACGACAGCTCATCGTCTTTGTCCTTTGTATAGTCATATATAGCAACAACTGTGGAATAAACAGGGACACATTTAGCATTTTATTAATAGCAACAGTATTAAAAAACAATTGTACTTCAGAAAATGTTAAAAGATTAGTTTGCTATCGTGGGATTTTCAGTAATGAATTCACATGCTTTTCCTGTTGAACAATAAGTCCAGAAAACGGAGTTTCACTTTCCTTGCAACCTTAGCTAGCACTAAGAAGTGGGTGGTGACTACACTGAACACTCAGTTAAGCTGCTGACAGAGAAGTACCTCCAACTGTGACACAGTAAAAGACACTTAAAAGCTGAGTTAGGGAATAACTGACTTGTGTGGTACCCATTTCTGACCAGACTACCTCAAAAGCATCTGGATCCCTTTATAATGAATCTCTTGATTAGAACACAGTTAAAACATTTTACTAAAATCATTCCACTGAGGCCCCTGTTGGCACCTCAGTGTGGCCTTGCACATCACTGCTAAAGCCATTGCACACAAATCAATGGTCTTTCCTACAGAGCTTTTACGTCATAAGGAGTTCTAGCATTACTTTTCAAGGAGCTGCATTGAGTTCAAGCAGGAAAGCTCCTGAAGATGCAACACCCGTTATTTTCAGTATCTGCTTGGTGAATACTTTACTCTTACCACCTCCAACCTGCTGTGTGCCATTAACAAAGCAGAGACTTCCCCAAGGAGAGAATGTTGCCACCACCAATACTGGAGTTAAAAACTACCACTGCGTATATACAGATTTCAGACATCACAGCTTTACCCTTCAAAAGTTAATATGGATTTATGCAATTGATCAGCTTTATGAATTCCAAGAATCCACTGGTTTACCTACATATATTCTCAGCTGATGCCTTAATGCCTAGCAATGATGTGCTGCATCAGTTATTTTCATCCCATGGGTATGTCCTGCACAGAGTCCAGCTTGAGTGAGATGGAACACAAAAGCTCTGCCACAAACATCATGGGTACCTGGCCCCATTTCACACTCGCTGCAGCACCAGCCAGCTCATGAGAAAACTGGCAGCACTGCTGCTGACAAAATGGTCAGTGCCACAACACAGACAACTCCACAGGTGGGATAGCTGCTTGTCCATTATTTATGGGAAGAGATGTATACTACATGACCTCATACCTAAGCACAGTTCACAGTCTGCTGATCTGGAGTCACTGATAAATCTCCAGAGAGGCTTCAACACATTTTATAGTTCAAAGTCTAATAATCCACTCCTGTAACCTAGTTTGATGAGATAAATACAGCTTGGAATTCCTGTCCGTTTTGCAACAGTTTGTAGATAACTGCCCAGCAATCCTGAGGTATGTACAGAAAGTCCAGCTCAAAGATGAAAGCCATGCAATTTACATCTGCTTCTCATGAAGAAGCTTGCTTTTTCATCCATTCCAGAATGCTTGAAGGTATTTTATAATTTGTCCTAAGAAGGATTATGCTTTACCATATTAGGTGTAGACACAAACTAAGGAAAGCATAGTTTGAGTTCTGATTTAGGAGGGACAATGACTGTTTTCATCTGACCCATGCTAAGTCCTTCATTCCCTTCAAACACCATTAAGCCTTGATACTGCACTAACACAGCTGAACACTTCTCTTACCTTTCTCTATGTAGTTTTTAGGTGCCCAAGCAGGATCTCCATCTGCATAGGGATCACTGTACTGCACAACAGCAGCCTCCTCATCCTCATAATCCACGGGGGGTGGGGGTGGAGGAGGAGGAGAGTCATCAAACATCGGCATCTCGTCGGGAGGCGGTGGCGGGGGAGGAGTCGGGCTATCAGCAACTGGAAACATTTGGAGATTATTGTTTTTTCTTAAATCAGGCAGTGGAGATGCAAACAAACCTGAGGCTGTACACTGTAAATAGAAGGGCTGGGGGGGACAACACACACAGCATGCACTATAATACCATGCACTGATTAGAAACAGAGGCTTTGTATTAACAACTACAACACACAGCTATATTTGTTATTAGTGGTCAAATCTATGTGTAAATGCTACTAGAGTCAAAGCACATGCTGCGGGGCATAAGCTGAACATCAGCAGAGAGGAAAGCTTCTGCTCCAATGTCCATGCGCTGCAGCGTTAGCTATGGAGGACTCCGAGTGGCACCCTCTGAGCCAGGCAGCAACAGCCCTCTGACTGGGCCAGCAGCCTGATTGGTTTTTAACAAATCCTCTGTCTGTAACAGTCACTTCAATTTACTTCTGAACACTGCTTCCTTGGATTCCTTCTCCCTCTCTTCATTAGGGAACAAAAAGATCTGGTGTAGATAATAAATACTAGTTTCTTTCTGTTTTAAGATGTAACCAGGTAAGAGGAAGCCAAGTAATCCTTCTGCAGAAGGAAAGCTTTGTACAGATCCTTATCCTGCAGACCAGCTTGTGTTGTGCACACATCCAGGAATCAATTAATAAATAGAAAACTACAACAGGCAGCTGCTGCTCTTAGAGAAAAAGTGCTCAAGGAATTAAATGTATAATCCAGAATGTCAAATCCCTGCCCTGAGATTCTCCTATCAGCACAATTACAAGTTGCTTTGGAAAAGGGAAAAAGAGAAAGGCATTATGGTACAAATCACTTTTTAAATCAGTTCATTAAATTATTTTCCAGAAATGCTGACAGCAGCTGGCAGTGAAATAGAGAGATGGCATACTCAGATGCAGGACATCAAGTCACTTTATCCTATTCCTAGGGAGACGTGGGCCACTACACATGGACCTGGTGTAAGCACTACGAAGCCACAAGTAACTGAAAGGAAGCTACTGTTGCTAACATCAACTTGGTTTCATAGCAACACAAATTCATTTTCAAGAGATCTGGGATTGTGCACACTGAAAACACAGGCTGAAAACCACTGCTCTAGGCAGGGTTTGATGGAACAAGGCATCAGGCTCCAGAATGTGCAGCTCCAGCACACAAATTCTGAAAAGCCAAGCAACAGAGAAAGAACAACACTGCACTGAATGAAGCTTTACCTACTGATAGTTACAATGGCACTGGAGATTAGAAGCAGGGTTTTTGTTTGCTTGAACACTTTTTACTTTTGGCTGATCACTGCTCTAGCGGTAACTTAACCTTTGCTCTTCAGCCCCATGCCCCAACCCATGGGCACAGCTCCCATGTCCTGTCTGGGTCACACTGGCTGCACTGGGACAGGTCTGGCACCTGCTGCCAGGGGCAAAAAGGGGCAGGAGCTGCTGGGGCAGGGGCTGCCTCAGCCCAGGCATCAGCCTGCTCCCTTCTCTTGAAGGGCCAATTCTTTACCTGCAAGTCCAGCTCCTCTTCAACTTGACCAGCTGAGCTGAACACCGCACAGCTCCCTCCATCAATAAGACTGGCTGCCCCTGTATTAGTGATTCCTCTCCCATACAGAAGCCCATTTATGTCACTTGGAGACAGACTAACAAAGTCTTTGGCAGAGTGAATGCTACGTCCTGCTTGTTACTGAATAGCACTCACAGACAGGCTTCATTAATCCACCACAGACACATGACAACACCGTTTATGAATGGACTGGTTTTGTGCTGCAGTTTAGCACATCTTCTACAGATGTATTGCTCCCCTTAATTTCTGTCTGCAGCCAGGAAAAAGAAACAGAGTTGAAATAACAATCATTTGAGATCTTGAGAAATCCTTACCTTAGGAAATTTTTTAAAAAAAATTAAAAATACAAAAAACCATTATATTTATTCAAAAGCAAAGCTGAATATTTGAAAAGAAAGAGAAAGAGCAGGAAATGCAAGTGTGAAAGCACCAAGACATATTCTAACTAAGATGTAGTGCAGGAACTGCAAGCTTTATGGGAAACATTTAAAACAATTCAACTTCACATTTAAACAAAGAGAGAGAAAGGAACAAAAAATTAGACAAGTGCCACTCCATTGAAGTATCCCCTCGCCTCTTAGACTTTAATCTAGGCTTTTCCTGGTTCTAAACTTAGCCAGACTCTAGGATAGCATCACTTCTCCTAGGGGAATGGGAATAGAACATGCAAAAAGCCACTTCAAATGAGAAAGGGTAAAGGAATGAGTATTTATATAGCTCCAAACTGAGATCTCTTGTATGTATTCCCACCCTTGTTCTTTAAATGGGGACCAGCAAACTCCTTTTGAAAGGACTGGGTGTGAAAGTACAGCCACTTAAATCAGCTGTCCCTGAGCACCAGACATACTGGAAAACCTCTCTGGAGGAGATGGCCACAGTTTGGACGCAGGAGAAAAAGAAAAGGCGTTGCATAGTTTCTAAGCCCTTTCTGTCCTTGTCCTCTGAAAGAAGTCCACAAGCAGAGGCTGTTGCTTTCCAAACCTGCAGATCTCAATGATAAGGAAAAGAGAAGTCTACCCACGTCTCCCTAACACCAGAGCCTTCTTGCAGAAAATGAGGCCAATGCAAGTCTAGCACACAATGCCAAAACTCAACAACAGCCTCTGCAGCCAGTTTTGCTGAGCGTTTGCACAGGCTGCCACACGCACCCCTGCCTCCAGAATGAGGCAGCAGCAGCTCCAAGCCATACTCGTTATATAACTTTCCAACCCAAGGAAATATTAAAAGAAAGAAAATAAAGAACAATTCCTATGACCAGATTTCAAGCTTCAGCTGTTTTCTGCCATCTCATTCACAAGTCAGCTTGCATTTTGCTGTTGCACGCACAAGTCAGTCTGTGCCTTTCACCTCCGCTCTCCCAGGGGCTGTGTTATCTCCAGGAGGACAATACTTGGAACAATTCAGAAGCAGGTGTCAATTTTCTCAAGTTTATCTGCAAGTGAAGACATTCTGTAACCTTCATCTTCAGCAGGTTTACTTCTACACTTAATATTTTGGAAAGGTTGTCAACACAATTTCGTAGCACACTATTCTACATCACTGTGATTCTTACTGTTTACCTAGCACAACACCAAAATACCTTCTTTTTGAAAGAGAACCAGAGAGATGTCTTCAATTTCATGGGGAATACTCAGAATACGACCACTTAAAAGCTCTAATGGGAAGCAGAAGAGCAGCACTACTCAGACCTGGGGTTCCTAAATGAAGCTGCAGCTATATAGCCAACTGTGTAGTAGCAGCCCCTGAAACCCTACCAAATCTCAAAGTTGTTCCCAATCACTTTAAAAACATTTTTAATTTACTTCATCCTCTATTTACATCACATTTAGTCTGCTGTTTACAGAACTGCAACAAACTCCTACAGGAAAGGAAAACTCCAGATCAGGAACATGACTTTACATCTGCACTAGCACTTGAGACAGGAACACTCACCTGAAGGGAATCAAGCAGTAATGGCAGAAGCAGAGTTACCAGTATAAACACAGCACAGCTAGAGACCACCTGTCACAAACCTAACAAGCAGAGCTATGCTGCAAGAAGCTCAGCAGGGAAATAGGAGAGCACAAAGAAATGGAGAATGAAAGGCTGCCGAGAGGAGAGATGCCTTACAAGCTCCTTTGTAATGCATTAGATCTTAAGACTAAGTGTTTTCAATTGACTGTACAGCTTCCTGAAAAATGCTACAGTATTGGGATCAATGGTTACACATTACACGTTCTGACAGTCTACATAAGTCTTTCTAATACAAACTAATCAATTGTTTCTAGTGAAAAAGGCAGGGTGATTCAACATGAAATTGGTATTTTCAATTAAAATACAATTTTATATTTGCACCAAACATATGCCACATTTCACACTGTACTTCTGTAATAAATTTGCAGTTCAGAACTTAAATGAGTCAGTAATAATCATGCACGTGTTATAAAATATTGAAGAGTGTGCCCTTCAGCTCCAATAGCATATTGACACTAGAATGCAAGATGGTATTAGCTTCTGGAAAAGGAAACAAAATAGAGTCTGACTTGCCAGCCATGCACGCTAGAAGAGAGTAGGCTCTACCCTTTAACAGCTCAGCTTGTCCAAACTTACTGTTTTCCTGCACCCTGGCCACGAAGCCTGTGAGAGGTATCTGTGGAGTCAACTGAGGCATAGGGGGAGGGGGTGGAGCAATAGAAACTGGTAGCAACACACACACCATATGGGGAAAGTCAAATGGACAAAGGAAAAAAAAAAGGGGGAACAAACAAAAGCAGCCGTCAGTAACGAGGACCACAAAACAAAGTATGTAAAGAACAACAAGAACACACACACACACACAAGAACCTTCTTCAAGCTTGTGTTTCCAACAAGGCTGAATTCGTGGTTAGCCACTGGAAGATCAAAAGCACAGCATGCCCGTGGTCAGCCAGGTAACAGCCGAGTGCAGGCTGCGTGTCTGGGAGCTCACAGGGTGCGTGCCAAGGTTCTGCTCTGTCACACATTTTGTGTGCTTCACCTGGGGAGCACATAAAATTGAGCTTTTGTCTGGCTGCTAAGTAAGGATTACTCAATTTAGCAGTTACCTTTTCAAAGTGAGCTACTAGAAATAGAGGTGATGTTTCGCAGGATTCTGGACTCCTCTAAAATCAAAGTGGAGTGCCACATCAAGTGCAGCAAAGCAGCACTGACACAGAGCAAAAACAACTTTTGCAAGGGGCACAGTGCTTCAGCATCAATACTTCACATTCACACAGAGAGCACCTCCATCACTGCGCTCTGCTGGGACAGGGGCAGTCAGCTAGCTTACATTTTTGTTTTTCTCAAAAAAAGGGACCTTGCTGCTTGCTGGTAGAAAAAATAGATGGGTCTAGAGCAAAGTGGAGCTTTGCTAAGTCTTCTGTGGTGAGAGGGCACTCAGCAGCCTAAAAGGCTGGCAAAGGCTTCAACAGCTTTGAGTGGGTACAGGAGTGTGCAGAGCTCCTCAGGAAGCCCTTGCAAGCTCTTCTTCTCAGAGTATGTGCCTATCTGGTGAGTAGTGAGACACGACCACATCCCTGCTCAGAGGCACTGGGCTGACAGCCCAGATGTTCAACTCTTCCCTGCACAGGTAGGGAAGAGGAATGGGAGCAGCAGGGCAAGCCACTCAAACTATCAGCTCTGGCAGGACATCTCCCTGCTAAGTGTAGGGAATGAAAAGCATAATATAAAACCCCACCCAGAAACTCAACAAAACATCAACTCATTTGTTTATACTGTGCCCCTTCTCAGTGGAATTTCTCTTGCATTGGAGCAAAGAAATTCCTGTGAAGGTAGGAATTCAGCAGGGTAATAATCCAGTTGGAACCAAATTTGAAAGAGGTTCTGTTCTTCCAAGTAAGCAACAGTTTTAAATAAAGCTGTAACTAAGATTAATGTTTGATGAATTAAAATGTAGCATTTAGTTCATTACAAAACCAATAATCAAATAAATTGTATGGGATAAATGATCAATAAAAGCAGGAGAACAAACAGTGTCTCACAAAATTGAAGGAAACATCTAAGAAAAACCAAAGCATTTGTTAGCATGAAAAGTAGAACCTTAAGGAAACATGGGACCTGGGTTTAATGTCAAGACAGTAGCACTAAAAAATAATCACCAGTTACAGAAACAGAGGAAAACAGTTTCAAGTAGCAAAACACACCCATCAAAATACTGTTTAAAAAATGCTGATCATCAGTATTTTGAAAACACCAGAGAGGCTAGATTAAGAAACAGCACCTGCATTTGAGCAAAAAATTGCTTTGGACAAATGTAAACATTCAGAAACAGTGGTGTGCACAGCATTTAAGACAACTGAACCATTCCCAGAAGTAAAATCCTGTTTATTTAATGGAAGTCAACTGCTCAAGCAGGAGAGAGTTTCTGTTGTTATGGTGAATTAATTTGGAGGAATAAGAATGTGGAGGGAAATGAAATGCTAGTATGGGTGAGCAAGAATAGAAGGAAAATCAGGTTTGGAAAAAAAGAAAAGATAGATACTGTGTCTTCACATAAAAATCCTTTCTGACTAATGTAATACTTCTAAACTACTCAGAAAACTCTTCAGTGTCTCAACTATTTTAAAAGCATTCTTTTCTTAAGAGTAAGAACACAACAGCAAACACTGGTCTGAAGAGATCTTGAACCCAAACATCAACATTTCTTTTCAAAAGAAATATTCCTCTGAAGTTTAAAGACTTGGCATTCTGAACACTACTGAGAAAAAAGCATTACACAACTACCACTCCTCAATGTGTATTTCATCAAAATTTATGGAAAGGACAAGGAAGAAGTTTCCTGATAGAGCTTCCTACCAGCAGCCAAGATCCTTATTTTGCAGATCTTTCTGCAGTGAACCTTGTTTGCCCTTTTGGGGTAGGCAGGCAGGAGGCTGCTGACGAAAACCTGCTCACCTGCCCATGGCATCTATCCCTTTCCTCATTCATCTCCTTCTGTATTCCTACTAGTGTGAAAGCACAGAGCAGTTGTCTTCTAAAAGAGAGAGACTGAGCTTTTTAACAGCCAAGAACAAAGGAGAAGTTGGAATCAGGAAAGGATTTAAGAAAGAGACAGAAACAGGGAGGAACTGTGTGACAGGAACTTGAGCACTGTGCTCAGATACTATTCTTTTGCCACTATCCAAATAGTGGGGGACTGTACTACAATCGCATTAGGTCTCCTGCAAAAAACCCTGGGTTTAGTTTATGTTCTCCAAGCACACCTGAAGTGCCAAGTATAATGTGCCTATAATTAGACAGGCAATCTTAATTTCTTGTCATGAGTAACAGTAAACAAGTCAGGGAGGAAAACAGTATAATTGCATATAGTGCAATCACTGTGCAATTTCAATATGGTTTTTCTTGTTTGTTTTTCCTTCTATTTCAGGAAAGAAAGCAGTTATCTCATTGATGCTTTTCATAAATGAATTAAAATGCCATGCATGCTTTTACAATCATTTTGCTCAAAACAGCTTGTGATTTCAGAGCTCAGCAGCTTACTTGAATTTTGAGAATAAAGAGGCCCGCCATTAACATGAGGTTGAGCAGAAAATGGGGCAGTCACAGAAGGATTCCGTCTGTATCCACCAGAAGATGCTGAAGAAGTGGTAGAGTTGTGTCGCGAGATTTGCCTGGTCATTGTGCCATACTGGGAACCAGGAGCTGAACCAGGAGCAGCTGAAAAGCATTAGCCAGAGGAACCAAGGAAAAGACTTAAGCAGAGCATTACTTGGGATAGAATGCAGAAAAGAGAAAAAATCCAGAACATGGAAAATACTTGATTACAGTTCTCCAATAATTTAAGGTCAGTAACAAGCACTTAACAGAAATACAAACATCCCCGTTACAATCAATAATGAGAAAAAACACACAGAACATAAACCAACACTCATATAAAGGGCATTGAGAAATGCTGAGAGTACTTTGAGAGACTGGATTGGACCGGAAAATTGAATCCAACTCTTCCAACTCTTAAGTGTATCTCAATTATACTACATGCAATAATACCCTTTATCAAAAAAGCACACAGAAAAAAAATCCACATTCTGCTCAAAACAAATTATTTCCATTCCAAAGCTGAACGTGCCTTCAATCTACTAAAAAACAACACAAAACAGTGAAACAAATGTCATGAGCTTCAGATACTTGGTACATTTATCATTCGTATTTGCTGGTTGTGCTTTTATATTGATGGAAGTTGTACTAACAAATCAAAATCACCAATGCCAGCTGACAAAGATGTCATTCATTCTTCATGATAAACCCATATTTACCTTCCACCTACTTGCTGCACAAATTTCAAGGTTAACAAAACCGTTTTTCTCTTTCAGATTAACCTCTGACAGACAGAAAATCACACCTTGCAAACTAATGAATCTCAAGTGCTGTAATTGCATGAATTAATGCAATTCTTAAATGCAAAAACTAGTTTGCAATAAAATGTTTTGTGCTTCTATATACAGACATCATGTAATTATATAAGACACAAGCAGCAAGCAGTCAGAAGTTTGCAGTCCTGTAATGCTGTCCAAAGTTACTTTCACTTAACATTTCAGTAAGGGAGAGTGCAAAGGGTTACATGGGTCAAAGCCTCCAAAGCTAGTTTCATAACTCAATCAATTATTTTTATCATCAGCCTGTGAAAGGAAAGGGTGGGGTATTTTTTCCTGTCTATTTTGAAAAGTACTACTTTTAGATCCCACCCTAACTGCTGCATGTAATGCTTGAAGCAATTTCTCAAGAACTGTTAGTTCACATCCTCAAGTCTTCCAGTTGGACACCTGCCTGCAGCATTATGGAATCAAAGCCAAGCCACTGTGACAGACATTTGTGCTTTCCAGGCACTTTATGGCCATGGAATACAACACACACATTGCCCTACATACAAGCCACCATTTCTAAGCTTCAGTGCAAGTGCTGTGACTTGTTTCTGTAGGAGTTACACAGCCTAATACCAATATTCAAGCTGATTCTGAGATCTTATAAATCAGATTAATTGGATCTTAGCTTGATTGGGAGAAGACTTCAAGCAACTAGCAGCCTTTTCTCTGTACCTAGTGCATTTAGCTTCAGAGGCTTTAACCACAGGAAATTAGTGGAGATTAGATTTGTTGAAAAAAAAACAAAAAAATCCCAGAACTGATTTTTGTAATCAAATCACATAGGTCCCACTATAGAAGAAAAAACACCCTCACTAAGTTCATTAGGAAGAGATGATTATTGATTATGCAGCATGACTGCAATCACTTCAGCAGTGACAAGTCTCACCTATCAGACTGCCCATCGGAAGAGGTGGAGGCAGTGGTGGTGCTGGCGGGGCTCCAGGAGGAACAGAAATGTGTGCTAATAAAATAGTTTATATTCCTAATTAGGCCATAATTAAAAGTTAAAAAAAGATACAGGCACTTGACAGGCTTCCCAAACAAATATGAAAATTCAACTTGAGTTAACTAATACCAATTCAGACCCTGATCCTATCCAGGGTTCTGTACATATCGATCTTTATTATCATTGACTTCTATGGGATGCCAGATGATACTAAGATTTCATGCCTATTTGTACCACTGCAGGACCAGAAAAGGTCCTGGAAAATGAAGCCTACATGTATATAAGAAAGAAAAGACTTGTCATCCAAGAAACAGAGAAATCCCTGCAATACCAAAATAACATTACACCAAAATTCCAGTGTTTTCTTATGTGTTATGGGCTTGCAAAACAGTTAAATAAGTGACTGGGCTGGTTTATTACTAAGATAATAATGAAGAAGGACCCTACTCATTCTTAAACACGGGGGAATGTGCCTCCAACGCTGAGAAATCCCTCATGATTCTTTCACCACAGATGGCAAAGTTAGCACAGTATTTCAGAAGCCAATCTTTCCCATTAAACATGTAGATAGTTGCTGCTGCTCTCAGGGCATCCAGAAATGCCAAATTGTAGACACATTCAAAATTACAGTTATGCTTTAAAAGGATTCATGTCTTTTACTCCCCTTGTACACCCTTGATTTTCTTTTAAAAACACGGGCCAGCAAAGGTATTTTAACCATCCATTATTCAGTAACTGACTGTCCTACAACTACTCTTGGTAAAGGATTAAAACTTCAGACATCACTCAGCACTATCAAGTGATTTCCTGTGCTTCAGGACAGTTTCTACCCCACCATGTTTAGTGCAAACACAAAGAAGTAACAAGCAGTCCCACCTACCTGGCCCGATGGTCGGCGGTGACGGGGTAGGCACGGCAATGGGAATGCCAATACTGCTGCTGCCACTGTTCTCTCGACTGCCACTTCCCCCACTACTGCCACTGCAGAACAACAACATAATATTAGCACAGCATCACCTACAAAAGCATATCAACAGTCACACTTCTTGTGTGAGCTTGGCCAGCCTAACTCAATTACAGACTGTTGAAAAACTCCCTATTAAATGCCTCTGTCTTTGCCTACAACTGCATACAGATAATCACGTCTGGATGCATTACATTCCTAATAAATGGAATTAGCTAAGCTGATAAACATCACTATGAATAAAATGTGCAATTAAATGCTTCAAAAAATAAAAAAGTAATCAACCATGCAAGTTCTAGGCAATGGGGTAACAACTGCAGGAGTAGTTCAGGGGCCTTGTAATAAATGAAAGTAGTACGCTGGGGCTGTAAGACTTCATGGCTAAATACTAAATAATTATTTAGGATTAATTATGCTGTCAGATGAAGGAACATTTCCTCTATTCAGAGTGTAAGTTTAGATTGTTAAGTTTTCAACTGAGAATAGACATGATAAACCACCTGGGGTGGGGTTTGGGGAGTGGTGTGCCTAATTTTCTGTGTATCTAACACTCCCCACAACCCATGCACACACCTTTTATGTAAGAGAAGTTTGTTTCTAAGACAGTCTGAAAGGTAACAGTACAACCAGCTCAAAATGCTATATGATATGCAAATCAGAAGCCAGAAATGCAAAACATAATGAACTACTGGATGACATTTCTACACGTGCCTTCGGATGCCATAACATTTGTTTTCTTAGAGGGAACTAAAAAGAATCAAAGTTCAGGTAGAATCTGCCCTTATTCTTATCTAAGAGCACTCCTTTAGTTCAAGCCTTGAATTTATATGCATTAAATGGATAATGTAAAAGAAACTAAGCAGGTAAGATGTTTTGAAGCCACAACTTCACTTTAGTTCATCCACATTAATTAAGAGTACTCAGTGAAGTTCTAGTTTATTTACCACTCCTGGATAACTATAAACCAGTCAAGAGTCAAGTGCAAATTATTCAAGTATCTATCTTTAGAAAATAACATTACAAAAAAGAAAATCAGTGATCTGAAATCGAAGCCAAGATAATTCCTTCAAAATTAGTGCTCTGTCTGCTGAAGACCTTGATCTTGTCACCATGGTTGCAGCTGAATTTCTAACTGCAGCCTACATAAAAGAAGATCCTGTGAGACAGGAGTAAGAAGCATTCACAGTAGCCAGCTAAACAGACTAACAAGATCCTCATGCAGTGACATTTAGAAGTTACTTAATTCTGACAGTATTTCATCACCAACTGTGTCTAAAATACTCTCTCAATCTCTGTTAGTGACCTACCATCTTTAACTGCCTACAGGGAGTTTTTTAAAAAAAGAATAATATTAAGGAAGAAGCTCTCTAAAAAACAAGCTAACCTTTTACTTCTAACTACACTGAATTCTTTCATCTGTTTTTTCCCTGCAGTTTGAAGCTTGTGATAAAAATCAAACTGAAAAAAAGAACTCGCTCAAGAGACTCAGAGAAACATTTAGCCTTGCAATTCAAGAACAAGAAGTTTTAAAAAGCTACACTCAGAATATGAAGGTACTTAGTGAAGTCAGCAATGCAGTAAGGTTCTGTTGATGCAGTGGTGGAATAACTCACCTTCTTGCCTTTCAACAAAAAGCTGAGTAGCACAAAGCTTCAAGGCTTTTCTGTGACTTTATTAAGCACTGGCTTGCCAAGCAGGAAAAGTTATGTGGGAAAAGACCCTACCTGTGTGTTCGTGGTCTCTGGTTCAAGGAAGCTGTCCTTCCTGGACTGTGCTGACTGCCCAGCCTGGCAGGGCTGGTCATGTAATCATTCGGGACTGTTGGTGGTTTGACTGGCTCCAGGGTTTTGTAAGGAGTATTCCGTCTGGTCAAGGAAAAAAAGATTTGAAGACAAAATAATAAAGGATCAGAAGATTAAAAGGATAAATAAGTGAAGTTGCAAATCCATTTGTTTTCTAAATTTTTCATTAAAGATCACTGCAGTGACCCATACTGCAGTATATTACAATTCCAATGGGCAGGATAGACAGCTCACAGTCAACAGCCCAAAGTACTCTTACATAGACATATCCATACAAGTTGGCCTACAGCACATAATCTGGTCAAAAAAGCCTAAACTAAACCAAGCATCCAAAATACATTATTTGAGCAACCTAACATACAATAGCTACATCTGTATAACATTCTGAGTTACCTGTCAGCACATGACAAATTTCCATTGCACCAATCTCCTCTTTCCTGCCCCCTCCTTCCCTTCCCATCAGAATCCTTTCCAAAGTATTCTTGGCTAAAGGTATTCATTTAATTAAGACATCAGCAAGGCTGAATCAAGATTCACAGAACAAGTGACATTTGCAATCACCAGTGCTCTTCCTGGGAGCACTGCCTTACACAGTAATCAAGAAATCTCATCTCTCATAAGCATATCTGAAAGTGCCTCATAGATAAGCTTCATTGTCTCCATTTTGTGGGCCAAGAAAGTGAAGCCCAGAGAATTCCAACTTAGCAGACTGCTAAGAAATGTCAGAAATGTAACATGGATCTTTTGAGATCTATTTACCAGACCCCTTTACAGCTATAAGAACAGTGCATTTATTGTACTGAATCGCAGAGCTCTTCTGTTCTCACCAATAACTAACAGATCCACTGCAAAACACAGAATTTGGCAATGCACCAGAGCTAATCAAAACCAAAAATACTGAACTACTGACATTTAATAATTTGTTCAATTACTGGTTAAAACTGAGCTGCTAAGTTACACACTCCCTGATATTTTAAGAAACTTTCTTTCTACATTATGAAAAGCAACAGTACTGAACTTACTTTTCAAGGTTATTTCAGTTGGAAGCACATTAACAGTCTGCCCTGCTTATCATTTTTATTTGGTAGTCTTTAGATCTCTATTGCTTACAGCAGGGAATACAAAATTTCTTCTTTTTTCCACAACTGATCTCTTTTGGCAGATCTACAAGTGGTGACACCTTGCATATTAAAATCATCTAGAGTTCTTCATAAAGACAAGCTAATTTACAAACACCACAGTATCTGAAAACAGTTACAGTATTTCCACTTCTTTCTTGAGACGTTTTGATAATAAATTATTATAGATGAAAGACAAGAACACTGTTTCCTGACACTGCTCAGAAATTCCCACCTCACTGTCCTCCAATGTTTCAGGGTGATCCTGGGAGCCCTTGCCACCAGGGAAAGCTACAGAGAGCACCAGGGCCTTGCTTTGCTCCAGGACCCTCAAGGAATGACTTCAACTACTCCCACCACATCCAGCTCCAGCAACTCACCTATTCTTCCATGGTACTTTCAACCTGAGCACCCAATGATTTCTACAATCTCCCCCTGGTTCTGTTAAGAGACCCCTGCTTACTTCACTCTTCGTGATTTCCATGCAGGGCTCCCTCCCCACCACATTCCTTTAGATAGTCCTGCCCAGAGGGATAAGCTGCACAACAGGCAGCACCTACTTAAAGGCTGATGTTACACACAAAGCTCATTCTGGTTTTACATACTTATCTCTGTTTTCTGGATCAAAGGGAGAAGAGTAGCATCCTTGCGGTTTCTGGCGATTTTTCTGCATAAATTAGGGTAAGTCATGCCTGTGATATTTCATGCCTTGGCAGAACACGGCTGCTCAAGACAAGAGCTGTACTTCCTGAACAAGAAGGGCAGATAGAAATCTCTCTTACAAACCCACATTATTCCTCCCCCTCAGCCAACTGCTGCCACTTGTCAAGCTCATCTGGAAATGACATTCAGCTGATTAATCCTTATCAGGCATTAGCCAAGGCAACCAAACAGCTCTGGCTCGTTCAGGGGGGAGTATTGAGAGAGGCAGCTCACCAGTACATCAACGCTGCTGTTTCACTAGCAAGCATCCAAGAGAATATCAAAGTGCTACCCAGGTTCCCAGGGCTGATAAACAACTCTCTCAGCTGGGATAAGAGACACAATTGGAATACTGATTTCATGCCCTTGAGTAATGGGAATTTTCAGAAAACATGCTGAGGAAACCTCTAGGTTAATTTCTCTGTGGAATATGCAGCAAACACTACCACCAAAGCATCAAATAGGGATTAAAAATCACTGAGTCTTCAACAAAAGGAGTTGCTGCTTCTAATTTTCCTTGATCACTGCTCTTGATCTCTACCCTGTTCCATCTCATTATTCCCCATTTTTCCAACTTCTTGACTCTCCAAGACAACACACCTGAAACCAACACAACCATGCCAGCCAGCTTTACATTGCCTCAGTCCTCCACAGTATGAGGGTTGAGTGTGACAAATAAGTAGAAGGTCATTTATGATGCCTTTTGGAAGATGTTGCACAGCTGAAGAGACAAAACCATATGGCACATGCACTGAGCTTCTCAAGTATTAATGTTTTGGTCTCCAGCAACAATTACTTGCTGGCACACCAAGATAAGCAGATTTCACTCCCCCACAGGTCCACAGCAGCAAAATAGATGCAGGGAACTCTGCTCACAGTGGGACTTGGGAATAGCAAAATCCTTTCTCATTTAAGTATAAAAATAAAAATGCACAAGCCAGCAAGAATCAATGCTGTCTCTGTGTTCCCGATGTCATAAATTTTGCTTGGATAATGCAACAACTATGACATGAACAGTCATTTATAGTTCTTCTAATATTAAGAAATTAGTAGACAAGAACTTTACTCGTAAAGCCTTTCCCCCACCGAAGTGAAAACTAAGATTTATTTCTGTCCCCAAAAGTCAGAAATAACAATAGCCTCCTCATTTACCTATATTATTATTAATATATGAAAAGAAAAATTATTTCAGTCATCCTGAAAACAAGCCATTGCAGCTGAAGGGGCTCATACAGAAAAGGTTGTTGTGATTTTTTTTTTACTAAAGGCAACCAGAATTGCCATCTATCCATTAATTTAAGAAACATCAACACTAGTGCAATTAAAAATTTCTATTTCACAGGAGGGACCAGACAGTCCATTCTTACCCCAGAGTTCCCCGGCCTGACATGGGAGGACTTGGTGGTTTTTGTGTAGGCGGATTTGTTCTTGACAAGGTGCCAGTTCTTGCAGGCTGGTTATTTCCATGCTGAAATAAGGGAAAACATGATTTTATTTTTATAACAGAGCAGCTCTATTACTGACAGCTTCTTTTTTTTTTTTTAAGTGTAAGAATATGAAGTGAGAATTCCCAGACAGCTGTCAAACAGCAAGTTTTCAGCTACACGAGACAGACACCAGTAAATACAAAGTCTAAACACAAGCTTAATGTTATTTTCATTATTAATTAACAACAGACATCAGAAAGGTAAGCAATTGACAGGTTCATGCACAAATGTCTTCTATCATTTTTTTCCTTAAAGGGAAGCCACATTTGTATTCATTGCCATTCAGATGTTAATAATTTAAATCAAACTTTTAACACTGACAGTACAATACAGCCAGCATGGCCCAGAATTTCTCAATCTGCCCCTGCTATTTGACTAGCAGAGTCATTCAGGTTGTCTGGGAAGTCTCCTGCAAAAAATGTAAGTGAAGGGAGTCAAGGCATCTACTGAATTCAGAGCAAAGCACTATATGTGTTAGAGAAATTAATGTATCTATATATAAATGCGGATGTCAATGTATCACAGATATATTGACACACTAAATGCTGTAAATGAAAAAAAAATAGTATAGCATGTTTAATCTAAATATCCTATGGAAAGCAGAAGAGAGTGTAAGAGAGCACTAGTTTTCAGTTTTAATGGCTCTGCAGCCTCTACTATCAGTCACGAGGCACTGTGGGTCAAAGGAGAAATAACACTTCTTACCTTGGCTTTTAGCCACTTAACGTTGGCAAAAAAAGAGGGGAAAAAGGCAGAAATTAATGGCAGATCCATCACAACTGATATGACAGGTTAAACTAAAGATAATCACATTTTAAAGAAATTGTGTCTACTGATAACTAGATCATCCCAGTACACTAAGAGAGATTCTGTTGTGTCAGTTATTGAAAATTCAGTGTCTGACGAAGTGACCACAGGAAAAGCACTTGTGTCAAAATTAAGTTTAGCTAAGCTTTGCCAGATATGTCTGCCAGGTTCCTCATGGGCAGTAAAGGGTTGAAAAGCTCTCTGCTGACCATTCAAGCCCAAAACCAAATCAGTGCTATTTCAAAGGCAATATGCACTTAAGAATTCGTTAAAACCACAGCTTCAGCAATACACAGAGAATTGACAGGCCTGTTGCTTTGACATTTAACCTTCATATGTTTTCAAGAAATCCTAGCTGCTGCATTGAATGGTAAATAAAGAAAAGGGAATTTTTAAACAGGATGAGCAGCAGCGCCTTTCACCTCTGGTTTATTGATTGAAATTTGATTCAAGCTAGCATAAAGCTGGCTGCTCAAAACTGTTGGCAGGGATTATAATGATTGTTATTTTGAAATTTTATCTCTTAGAATCAAGTCATTATATGATTCCACTGTATCATTTTAACAGCCTTCGTGATTGCAGAGGAAAAAAAATCAAAACTCAGCCTCATGAGGAAAATGTAACATGGTAAATAAACTCAAGCCAAATTCTTTCATTTTTGGGGGGAGCAAGGGGGTCATGGGAGAGTGGGACAAGAGGACAAGCACTCATATTTTTGAAAGGGTTAATTTTACCAATAAAAAAAAAAAATAAAAATAAAAAAGGCAAGTACAAACACCGAAACCAAAATGATCCCAAGGCTTTTTTTGAGGTTGTTTGGAATTAAACTTTTACTTCCTGAACAAGCCTTCTAAGGCAAAGCACTTCAAACTGTGAGTTTGCATCTTCCTTTCCTCCTCCAGGAAACACAGACTAGTTTAAAGGCATCCACGAACTCAGTAAAAAAAAAGTAATTTAAACATACAATACAGGAAACGTACATTTGAGACTTCTGACAAGGTCTGCAAAACCAATGAAATTCAGCTGGGGTTTACCAATCAAATGAGGTTGGAAGCCACTGTCCTTAAGTTATTCACATTACAAAAACAGGAACTTAAATCCTGTTCTAAAATTCAGACAAAAAAGTTTAGGTCTGGTAAGTAAATTTGGAGGTCAATCCATTTACATTTACTCCCAGCCAGGGCAGAAGTTCATCAGCAGAGGTCACAGGCATTTAAACCACCTCTGTCCCCACATACTTATTTCATGGATAAACATGCAGATTCAGTTCCCAAGACACCAGAGTACTCTCCCAAGCAGTGTATTTTTAAAACAGGCCTTTAGTAATGAAATTTGCTTTCTCTTCTCACAGGAATATGTGACCCTTCCCCTTACTGCACCAGCTGCCAACAGCAAAGGCATAATACAAGGAATTTGTTAAAAGGAGGCCAAAAAACAAAACTCTTGCTTCTGTCCTTCCCCTGCAGACACAGCTAGAAACTTTTCTGAAGGCTTAAAAGGAAGGGTGGCATGGTTTCTTATCCACCATGCTACTACTAAATTTGCCTGCCTCAAAAATACAAAACCACAAAGCTTCCTTTCGTTCCTTCCCTTATGCAGTGTCACTCAGCATTTATGGTGAGTACTTCCACCCCCCTTCTAATCCCTGTTACATTCTGCCTCCACTGCAGTGACAGTGTGAATATCAACATGTAGCAATGATTCAGTTAATCCTCATCTTATTTCAAACCTTTCTACTAAAGGTAAGTGCTAAGTACACTAAACATTTATCTGAAGTCCAACAGCTCTTGACCTTTATTCCTGTCTCTAGGACTACATCAGGTGAGCTTCATACCTTTTGCTACCAATTAAACAATATACAGACAGATACACATTTGCTTGCTCAGAAGAATTAGAAACTGTTGTCATACTGCTTTCTATATGTAAAAAGGTCTGTAGATGTCCTCTCTGTTGTTGTCAATAGAAATAAAGTCATACAGGCAGGAAAACAGAAGGCCAGAATACATAAGGAACTGGGATTCACGTGGGAGAGCAACTCCTGATCCAAAAGACCTAAGTAAGGGGGGAAAGCAAATGAACCAAAGCCAGATGAACCATATGGCTATTTAATCATGGTTAACAAGCTAATTAATTAGGAGGAGACTTTTTTTTTTTTTTTTTTTTTTAAATCAACTGAGCTTATGAGGTCAACATTGCTGAATATCTTGGTCTGGAAACCAAATGTGATGCCTTCTAAGCAATTAAAATACCTGCTTGGAATCCAAAACAGTTTATGCAGCAGGGTCTAGACCCAGTGAGATTTGAAGAATGTGAAAAAAGGCAGCAGAAAACCAAAAGGAGTGGCATGTATGTGCTTAATGTACGTGCAAGCATCTCTCTACACATGCCTCTAGGCCAGCCAGCCTGTTGGCAGAACACGACCATCACCAAGTGCCTGATCAGTACCAGGAAGGTCAGAGCCAGGAAGGAGGGAAATGCAGGGCATGAGGAGAAGTGGCAGCATGCATACAGTTCACAGCTTGAAGAGGGAAGAGACTGTTCTGAGAGGGTGTAAAATAAGAGACAGAAGGTGCAAAAGGAGAAAAGCTTAGTAAAATGAAGAGCATCATTGAGAACTCCTGCAGAAGCTGTGAAGAGCATGATTCCCTTTTCCTCCTGCTACCTGTATTACTGCACACACAAGAGACTGTTCTCAACCCAATACCAGCATCCTGACACACATCAGAACAAAAACAGTCTGTAGGCTTGCTGGGGATGCTTGTGATGCTGAGGGTGAGAACTAGACAGACCAGGACGTTCCCAGAAAGGAAACAGGGTAGGCAAATTAGTTGGGGTTTCTTGCAATGATACAGCAGATCATGTGTTAAAGCAGCAAGCAGAATAATCTTGCCTTTCCAGGGAAAAACCCAACAAGCATGTTGCTGTCCTGGGTAAAGCTTTAAGGGCTGTCACAAAAACAAGAGAAAGAAACCATAATCTCAAGTTCAAGAAATAAGAGTCAATGCTGCTGCATTTCCGAAATGTCACAGCTAGGGCAGTGACACATCCACAGGGTTTAGACAGCATGGGAGAGCAGGTCAGCCTAGGACTGAGAGCCAGCAGTGGGCTGGAAAGAAGCAAAGCAATTTAGGCAACGGGCAGAACAGGTGTTTGAAACAGCCATGCAAGGCATTTATCCAAGCAAAAACTGAGGCTGCTCCTGTAACTCATTCCAGGAATTCAGAGCACCTGGACTTTAGAACTTAAGCTGTGGGTTTGGAAGGACAAGCAATGACTGCTAGTACCAAGAGACTTATTTGCTTAAGGCAACTCTCTTGGCAATTCCAGCATACTCAGTTCTGGTAGTCTGAAGAGTACAGAAACACTGCTCCCAAAGGCAGTACTGCAGGTCCCTGTAACTGAGGTCAAAGGGACAAGGACAAGAATGGCCTGAAAGGAAAGGATGTGAGGAAATCAGAAGTACCCACAGCAGTCAAAGGATGTTGAGACATTGAGGGACTCCACTGGCTGGCCTCAGGAGGCAGCCATCTAACTGTTTTTAATCGTTTTCATGCCAAGTACCAAGTCATGGGGGAACATTAGTCATGATTCAGGGAACTATAAAGCTATCCTTTGAGCTATAAACTGTGCTTGGAGAACTAGGGATAGGGATGGCTGCAAATAACTCATTTATGTGAGCAAATTTATCTGTAAGTACACAAAAGACCACCTGCACACAGAAGCAAAATCCTTATCATGTTGATATTCAGCAACTTTCTCCTGCACATTTCAGCTATGAACTCTCCAATTTCAGAGTGCAGGAAGTTCAAATCTCTATGCAGGTTGTATTTCCCCTGCTGTATTCACTCATTATTTCTCCAACTCCTGAATTTAAAGAGCCAATTTCAGTCTATATCCTGCCATACCTAGGATGACTGAAAGAGGTCATTAAAGACCACCCAATATAAACGCTCATCAATGGAAACAAGGGCTTAAAAAGTGTGCCAGTCTTATCTCCATTAACAGTAAGTACCTGGCAAACTTGGAATCTTCATACATAGGGTCTCTAAAGGCAGTAGCCTGAGATCTGTTATCTTTGACTAACAATCACAGTTGCCAGCCACAACAGAAAAAATCCCCACATGGTCACTCTTGACTCTTTAGTCAATCTCCCTTTTACCTAAAAAGGTACTTCCTTTATTAGTCATGGGAGAATGCCCCTATGAAAAGGTAGCTGGCCATAAGACCTTTTGAAATGCTATTATTTATTTGTGTGCAGCTAGGCAATTTTGCACAAGATTGCCTTCTGTCTCATCGGTGAGGCAGTTCTGAAATACCACATGGTGACACAGTCAGAGAAAGAAAAACAGAGGCTGGAAGGGTGCTTGTATGTGAAAGTAGGGATTGCCTAAGGAAATGATAAAGCACCAAACCTAGAACATGGTTTCCAGAGAAATCAAGATAAGAGTTTGGTAGAATATGTATTCAAAGATGTTGTTCAACAGGCAGACTGTATGTGGGGGTCAGACACTGGAGTAAAAAAAAATAAACTCTGCCACACTAGTTTTGTGCAGTTTTAAATAAATAATTCCTGTGTCTTAATTTTCTCAGAATGGGTCAGAAGCTTTTATTTGTTCTTCATTTCCTTATAGTCTATAGTAAAGCAGACTATTTTGAGGAAATGTAGGTTTCAAATGAGCATTTCTTTAGAAATTGAACATATGTAGGTAAGTCTCTCTTCAGGGAAATTTCACCTCTCCTACTAATATTGGCAATCTAGTCATTAGTCTTCTGCTAGCAGCAACCAGGTGTAGTTTGTCAGTATTGCTTCTCTCCTTTATTTATTTTTTTTTTAACTTTCCAATTAAAAGGCACTAGCATACAAAAACCTGTTGTGGATGATAGGCAAACTTACCATTGTTCTCTCAGCACTCACTAGTCTTGCTCAGACAAAGACACCTAGATTCCTGCTTTTAAATATTTCAAGATTTTCAGTTGAGCTGGTGACTTTGAATCTAACTACAATAAAGTAAGGCTAGCATTAAAAAAAAAATTAGAAAATAAAGAGACCTCTCCAAGTTTTGTGCTTCCTTTGCAAGCTGAAAGGCTTGGAACCTATATTATATCAGATGACACTAGGCACACTTCTGACTTTCCAGTATCATGTGCCCTATGGAAAGCACACAGTATTAACACTCACAACAGAGTCATTAGAGTTGGCAAGAGGAAGTTCCTTTTTTCCCCCCAGAGAAGCATTCTTTACCCTACAGCAATATTTACTGTTTGGCCATGACCCCAGAGGGATGATGTGACATTAATGAAATTGGCAACATGACATCCTTTGAAGCGTGAATGTCTGACAGAGGCTGGTGAGGGGACAAAGGCAGCAGCAGCTCCAGTTCAGGTTCCCTATCTCACTTGGGTTTTATTAGGGTGGATTATTTAAAATTTAATATTCCAGCCACTATATATAAACAGTCTCATCCTAAAGGCTAAGTAAGCTCGATTAAGTAGCCCTTCACCCTCACATCAGCATCTCATCTGCATTTTCATTTTGCACTGACACAGATATGAGCATAAGGACTGCAGACAAGTAGGGCATGCTGAGAAGCACAAGGGCAAGAGCAAGACTCCCTTCTCTAAGCTTAATGTTTGTCAAGTTCTGGCTCAATCCCTACTTCAAGGGAGTACTTCCAACTTCCATTTGCTTGAGAAAGATTTCTGAATTCTTAACTCCTGTTTAACTTTCTGGGCTCAAAAGCTTCTTACAGCTTTCATGCACTGAAATGGAAATTTATTTATGGTGACAAAATTACAATTTTTTTCCTTAAAGTAAAATTGAAAAGTGATCAATCTTCACATACAACTCAAGTTTGGTTTTGAAAAACTATTAGTTCCATAAAATAAACTTGATCCAATTACAGGTATTAGGCATTTAAATTAGGCATGTATTCATTTTATCTGCCTTTAACCATAAGGCATCATCACTTCAATTTCCTATTTAGCTGCCATTTTATAAATTGCTGCAATTCCACTTGCCTTCTATTCAAAAAGAAGATTATAATAAATTCAAAGGCCAATTTGAATGTGGCTTTTAAGGACAAATTTAAGGTTTTTAAGGCAGCCTCCAAGCTTCCTCCTTCTCCCCACTCTTAAACTAAGGATTTTCTGTATAAGTAATTGTGTTTGACCTATTTATTTGCTGGCACAGTATTTTTTTCTTTCCTTTCAGAAAAAAAAAAAAAAAAAAAAAAAAAAAAAAAAAAAAAAAAAAAAGAAAAAAAAAAAAAAGAGGAGGAAGGAAACGTTTAAGTAGCCTCTGCCTAATAATTTTAAACCAAGCTCTACACAGGAAGGTAGATAACGACACTTACTCTTGTTTACAAAGAATTACTTTAGCTACATTCCCCTATGCCCAGAGGGTGACAGCTGAGCAACCACTTAACAGACAAGCAAAAATGCTTCCCTGTGTGCTTCTTGGAGCCATCAACACATATTTGGATTGCAAAGGAAAGCCTCCTTGATAGCAAACCCACTTAGAAAGCTCTCCTGATTTGGACTGATGCTAGCCACAGCTTCACAGGGACATATATTAAAAAAAACTTTTGGAGACATTGTCTGCATCTGTCCCTGCAAAGGGAAGGGACAGGGAGTACAGCAGCTAGGGCATTTTGGGGCTGCAGTGGAGGTTTCAGGCTGAAGGAGAAAAGCACCTCTGAGACCATAGAATGCTCTACAAAACCTTTTAAACCATGTTGGAGAAGGAAACAGCACTGCCTTCCAAGGAAGTGTCTCCCATCAGAGGAAACCTGCTATAGAGAGCAGCTGCTTACCCATCACTGCCACCTCCACCCTCACCTGCCCCCACAGAAATTGCTGCATGCGTGAGACAGAGGGAGGCATGCAGAGCCCTTCTCCATGCCCCAAGCACATGCATCTGCTTTTGCATCCTTTCTACACAGCCACGACAAGCAGAGACAAACCCAAAATGAACTGTGAGTATACACACAGGAGCTGGTTTTGCATTTGATCAGAGAAAAGACGTATTGCGAAGACAGCATTCACCCTGAGGACTGCACACTTCCCTAATTTCATTATTTAGCTCTGTGAGACATTTTTATCTACACTTTCCATATGAAATAATTCAGGATCACCCCATAAAATATATTGCCTATTTAAACAATGTTTTTCCTAGGATCAGTACTCAAATACACAAAAGCAGAAACAGGGTACAATCCAGCCTGCATCCTTGATTTATTCTCCTTGTATTTTTCCTTTGTTTTTTCATCAAATCCTACACCAGAACAGAGTCCCACTAACAGCAATAAATTGTCGTCTACAGATTTCAAAGTGTTGTATAATTTTTATTTAATACTTACATGTCAAAATATGTGTTGTGCTTATTTTACTGACAGTTACTACAGCAGAAACATCCAAGGATCAGTAAGTTAGTCAAACTGAAAACTGCTCTAAGCAGACCTCAAACTTCCTTTGCTCTAGAAAAACATGTTTTCTAAGGCCTTATTGGACATGTTGCTGTCCAACTTGGGGTGAAATCTTTGCTGAAAGACTTAACAGAGTCTGAAGCATCTTTTAAGAGCACTCTGGACAAGACAAGGTTTGTAATTCAGTTTATTGTATGCTCTCCCCAAACTGTAGGTTCAAGAGGCAACTCAGATTCTCAGCACCATCTTTCATTAGTGCTGATTTAAAGAGTACTTGATCCAGCTTAAGCTGTTTTGGTTTGATTTTCTTGTAACGCCACTACCAACATCTAAGTGACTAAGTAATCTACTTCTTTTAGAGTCTTGATGTCACACTCTTGGAACCCAAGTAATAAGGAGGCTAAAACATTTAATTGTGTCACTAACTCAGCACACTCTTTTCAACAGTGTCTCAAATGCATGGCAGCCACCTTGAACTACATATCTGAGGTCTGGCTGGCGGTTTATTTCATTTGTGTAACAAGTCTACATAGAAAATATCAAGTGTTTCATGCTTTTCACAGTGGTACAACACTTAGGCAAGACGCTTAAAGAAACAATATCAAGATATAATTTGCAGCTGTCTTGTATTTGAGCAGCAATCTGGTTATTACTAGAGGGTTTTTTACTTCTGAAAAGACCAAGCTTTTAGTATAGAATAAATCACTAACATTCAAAAACACCCTGTACCAAAACCTAGCAACCCACTAAAAAAAACAAGAGGGTCACGTGAATAAAGACACCAGCCTTTTGCTTCCAAAAACAAATACTGATTTCAGAAAATGCAACAGCTAACCCTTAATAACCTCAGCCTTCATGGATCAAGCAATCTGTTTTGAGTCTGTACAATGCAAGTAGCTCAGCAAAGCATCAATTTCAGATACTAACAGTAATTATTTGACTTTTAACGCCTTCTACAGCACTTGATCCCTGGAGCACTTAAATGCAGAAACCAATAACCTGACACTGAATTTCTGTACTCTCTATGCATAGAGCATTCTCCTCAAATGGAGGCTATACTGAAAAATCATCAGTTTCTCTGACTCCAGTGTTTCTATTTTATAGCAACTCAGAACACATCTGTAAGGCTTTTACACAAGACTGTTATCCATCAAGACTGGCTTAATTTATTACTGTAAAACAATCGTAAGAGTTACAGATTTAATAGAGGTTCACCTATAAACAATACAAAAAGAATCAGGTAGTCCAAAGTCACTACATTAATTCATAGTCTACAGCTGCCATGGTATAGAACTGCTTCCCAGGTTGTGCTGGAATTAGACTCCTGTGGACATTTGGAGGGCTACTAGGAAGCAGGAGGTACACCCTGGTACTCCATTGTGCCAAGTCATTCCAATAGATCTGGTCTCGAGCTCAGTGATTCAAAGGGCACATGATGGGCTGATACAGCTGCACAACTGACTGACCAGAGCACATCAAGCTTTAGAGGATACACAGGTTTTGAATAAATGCCATCCAAGAAAAGATTGTTGCAAACTGAATATACCTTGAACACCTGGTCTAGAGGGATACAAAGGTATTTTTTATAAAAATGACCAGGGAACAAATGATGTTATATTAATTCACTCTAACGACAACCGTTTCAAGAGAGGTAGACATTAAGGTTTTTATTTAAGTATTTTATTATTAAGGTTTTTATTTAGAGAAAAGGAAAGTTAGGCTGTCCAATGGGAGTAGGGTATCAAATGCCACTGAGATTCAAATGAAAACTAACTGACCCTCTTTCTTCTGTTCACTCACCAAAAAATTCCACCCCCACTAGCAAACTTCCCCATAGGAGATGACTTCTTTTATTTCTTCAGTTATTGAGAAAAACTGAGTGACAACTTAATGTAGAGGAGGAAGTAGTGACAATTTTAAAAGTCAGTCATGGTTTTTTTGATAAGTCATTAGCCCAAGATCATGAACCATTATTTCTAGACACTGTAACTATCACTGACAGTCACAAGGTTATGGAAAGCATTGCTCAAAAACCCTCACTGTAAAACAATCTATTTTGTTACTGAAATGTTTGTATGTGGGAGCACATCACACCCATAATCCTTCCTATCATCAAGGAACTAAACATTTTAGTATCAGTAACATTCTGCCCCGACCCTGTCTCCTGCTCTGTGCTACTTGGAGTCCTCAAGGGTCCAGGAGGTCTTACCTTTACGCCATGGCCAACATCATCCAGCACCGTGTAGTCTATAGGTTTTCGAATATACCTTACAGGACGTTCCATGTTCGCTGGTGCTATAATTTTGTGAGTTCTTGATGTGTTCTTATTGGTCGTCAAAATGCCTATCTCTCTGCGAGCGACCTTTTCTTTATGGATGTCCACAGTCTAGATTAAAAACAAGAAAGTATGGGTTTCTTTAAGCATTTGCTGTTTTCTTTACAGAGCTAGCTACATGTTTAGGTTTCACTCTTAGACAAAGAGTCTGAACTGAGTTAATGCTGCTGGAAGGATGCCAGTTTATTGACGAAATGAGCTTAATCTACATGAACGTTGCTAGAAAATTACACCTTAATGAAATAACCAATATTAATAATAAAATTACAATTATACGTTACTGCTTCGACACTCTAAAGACACTATGCAGATACAGTCCTCCCAGATTAACCCTCAGCATTCTTATGACTGACACTGGTAATAAATTACTCCAACTCCACAGCTGGGAAACCAGGACAGACAAGCTAAGCAATTTGCTCAGAGCCCCAGAGGGGGACTAAGCTTGGGAAGTCTGTATGGTAATTTCTTTCAGCAAAGCCATCAGTGCATATCAGAGTAAGAGTCTGCACAGGGAGGGACTAATTTCAGCACTGGGGCTAGTTTCAGTCACACTGTTCATAGCAGCTTTACTGAAAGAATAAAACAAAGCTTTAAAGATGCAAGTAAAGGAATATAAAATAAAATATTCAGGGGAAAAAAAAAAAAAAGGAGACAAAGATCAGTCCAGCACCCTATGAAAAATCAAACTAAGCTTCACATAACAGATACATTCTTCTACACAGAATATAATCACAGCTTAAACCCTAGCTGAAGAACAAGTACAAATCAAGCAATGGTCACCATAAGAAGTCCCATTTCTAGGAAGCCTATTTCAAGATTCAGGGATTGAATGTACTGTACAAGTAGAACCTCAGGATCTCATTGAAGGAGATGGCATCTGACAAAAAAAACGCCTCTTTGAGCAAAACCTATCAAGCTTTGACTTTATCCACTGAGGAAAGTTTATCTTCGTTTATAATCATCAAATCCTCCTAGAAAGCTATAATACAAAAAAACAGTGAAAGTTGAAAAAGAAAAATCCTTGTCATCCTAAATCCTGCCTCATTTAGGTGCATCTCTAGAAATGGTTTAATCTAAAATGAATGTTGTGATGTGCAAGGTTTTGTTTAGTGAAGCAAAGTCAAAGATGAAACAGAAATAAACATTTCTAGGAAAGCCAGCATCCAGCAGTCACTGTGAAATGTCTTCAGCTGAACTGTTCTTTTCATTAACTGGTACACATGCTCAAATGATTTTAAATTCTCCTGACTACAAAAAGACAAACCCTTCCTTACGAGTTTTGATAGACAGCATTGCAGATTACAAGAAGGAATACGTGTAGAGAAGCACCAAAAAGCAGTAATACCAAGCAAGCTTGCTTTCACAGCTTAAAGCTAAATAACAGACTGCTTGGAACACTGCAAAAGGTTCTTTTACTTTGGAAGCACACAGAATCTTAATAGAAATAAGAGTTGTAATTTTCCAGAGCAATGCAAGACATTAACTATGCATATCTGCATTAGCATATTTGGAATAAATTAATTAAATATCCCAGTAAAACTTTGGAACAAGCTTTACTGTTCTAAATGCGCAAGGTCTGAAAAATTCCCAAGTCAGGAACTAAAAAAATGCCTTTCCAAATGAGGCAATCCTATACATCAAGTATTTACCTACATTAGCATCAAATATCACCCACTGCACCCAGATTTTCTCTGGCAGCTGATTCCACAGATGATAGAATGAAGACTAAAGAATGACATTAGTCTAATTTTTTCAAATGCAGCTATTATTTGTTCTTTTCCTTTTAGAGACTGAAACATACATATTAGTTCTGCCTTTTCATTTTCTTTATCTTGCTGAAAGAATTATATGAGTGCTGTGCTACATGTTCATCTCCCTTCCAATTTTTCTGCATAACCTGACCCTTTCTGTTCAATGATAACAGCAGGTCTCACACTATCTTACAAAACTCTTTAATAATAAGCAACTCTTCATATTTTGTATTACATGAGCACTGCAAAGGAGAGAAAAAGAACCAATTCTAAAGTCCCCTGAATAATATAGCAATTTAGGAGGTTGAGAACATCAATTTTAAAAACATACAATGATGTTTCAAAATAGAGTTCTTTAAAATACATATATGTCCCTTGAAATAAATCCATACTTCATCCTCACAAACCAAGTCTATTATTATTAATAAATTAATTTTTTGTTGAGTGGATGGGCAAAGATGCATCTTTATACTACGAGTTCTCTTAATATTGATTGCAAAAGGAAAAAAAGAACAAAACTCTTCTGAGTACAAAAAGATGTATCTTTTCCTAGCAGGTAGTGAAACTATTTTTCTCCCTGCAATGGACAATGAAAATTCTGTAAGTTATTGGAACAGAGAATAAGAAATTCCAGGAACAGATGCTGTACCATATATGCTTTGGAAACTGACTTAAGTAATTTTGCAACAAATTGTTCTAATGAAAATACCTCTTAGAGCAGGAAAAGACTATATATTTATTTTATCAGACAGCTTATCCAAAATTAAGTACTGAGTAGTGATTCGTAAATTCCTAGCATGAATTTTAGTGAGGCAAACAAAACAAAAAGAAGAGTATCTGTGCCAAAGTGCAGGGCCATCAACAGGGCACATATGTAAATACTGAAAGGCATTCAGACATGCCAGTGCAAGAGAATAATTTGCTGTTCAAAGCAAATGAGACTTCAACTCCTACCACATCTGGTGCACCGGAAAAGCAAGGCAGGGTTTCACCCCTATGCAAAGCAAAGGCTCACAGCACATGCTCTGCCCACAGCAATAGGCTGCCAGTCACAGCTAGCAGACAGCAGCTTACTTCAAAGAATTACAAGGTTTTTTTTGATCTGCATATTATCAAGTCTTATGTGAATATTCTGCAAAACAAAGCACACAACAATTGGTTATTCTTGTATTTTCATTTATATCTATTTGCTTGATGCTCATGTGGAAGTTTATTGTTTAGTCATTGGCAATGTTTTTCACTTTTAAAAGAGGAAAAACTCAACATACAAGCAATTTTTAGTAGGACAGCAAAGCTTTCCAGCCAGTCAACAGTTAATTTCCAAGAAAGATGAGCCACATATACCAGGTAACAGCCAAAACAGATAATTCTCAAAGCTCTGATCAAACCTGACATAGTATATTTCTTCTGATACGGTAACAAGACAGCTAAACAATAGTTAGTTTGTGATTTCATGAACAGAACCTACTTTTAGATACCAAAGATGGAGAGAATCAAAGTATGGCTAGCTGGCATGGATTAGCACAGGTTAACAAGAACTTGAAAGCAGTCAGATCAGCTTCAGGTATCTTAGGCCTATGCTGAAACAAATACATAGCACAATCTAACATTCAGGGAAAAGGACAGGGATTTTCACTCCTAGACAACATAACCCAGTGAGACAAAGCCCAGCTTTATATTGATCTGGAGAAGAGGGGAAAAAAAACAGTCCTTCCAGGAGCACAATGTGTTTCCTTTGGGAAGCAAATTTAAATGAACTTTTCAAACAAACCCCTTCGCCATTACAACTGAGTGCCACTGACTGTTCTAGCTAATCCAGAAGCTTGGATGTTGAAGGAACTGTTAATTATTAGCTGCCTCCACCATTTGTCTTCTTCAAATCATAAAAAATAATATAAAACAAACAGTTGAACAACAGGATGTAGAGTTAAAATTTAACTATTTGCTTCCTTAGAAGTAGCCTCAAGGCCTAGTGAAGCACAGCAATGATACAGCAAATAGTTTTTCTTTTATTATCCTGTGCCACAGATACCACTCTACCCAAATACTAGAGTGTGCTAGCCCAGAATAAACAATTTACAATACATAGAGACTGAAGTATCTCTGGCCAAGCTAATATAAGGGTATCTAAACATTCTAATAAAGATCACACATATGAGAGTATCAAAAGAGGAAAATGAGAAAATTCAAACTTCAACAATCCTTTTACTCCTTAACCACTTCAACACAAATTTACAAGCCAGATACTTGCACAGCCACCATTTCTCTCCCTAAATGCATACAGAGCTGGGAAACAGCAGAGAATAAAAGAAAAAGAGTAACCTCTACCAAATCAATTCCACTAACCAGGCACCATCAACTTCAGGCTGTCCTGAAGGACAGGACAACTCATTACACCAATACCAAAAATTTACACCAAGCAAATACCCTTTAGATTTGTGTTAAATTAACTGATACTGCAGAACTGCTGTTCAGGAAAACTCCACTTCTGGTTTCCTCCTCTGCTCCTCCCAGTTCAGGAATGAAGCAGTAACAGCACACACACTCACCTGACAGAAGGGACAGGAAAAGCACTCTGTGGTGCTCCACAGCTCTTTCCAGCAACCTGGAAAAAGCTGCCAGGCTTTTGGGAAGAGCAAAGACTAGGGGAGAAAACAGTTTCCCAGTCCTCAAAAGTCAAAGTGGCAGCTTTCAGGTAAAACTTCCCAAAAGACAGACTAAGATACAGGGTAGAATGCTACAAGTTAAAGAATTAAAAAATCAACACACAAATCAAACAAATCAAAAAACCCCACTCATCAAACCACCCCCTCCCAAAAAAATCCCCCAAAACTCAAACCACTACATAACTTTAAGGAAGAACAAAAAGTCTCTTCAAGGACATCTCCTTGATCTTAAAAAAAAACAAAAACAAAAACAAAAAACAAAAAACAAAAAACAAAAACAAAAAAAACCCCTAACATGCAAGACCAAAAAAATCCTAAGATTTTACCATCACTGTTAAAGACAGCTTTTCAAGCCATTTCATGAAATGCTTTTAAGAACTTTCACATCATACAAAAAAAGCCCTGTGTCACAGAGCTGCAAGCCAGTAACTTTTCAAACTCACTCAGAGAAGAAGGAATGTAGGATCACAATCCACAGGCTTCCTTAAGATGCCAATTTTTCTAAAGCAAGGAGACAAGGAAGACCAAGCAGCTTGTTACTGGCAATAGTTTTCTGTAATTTTGGCATTGTTTCTCTTTTTTGCTTTTTCAGTTTGTGGTTAAATATAGGGTTGGGTCTCTTACTAACACTTTATTCCAGGCAAGTAGAGCCCCAATTACAGGGCATCAGTGCTATACATAGCTAAATGTCAGCAGAACAGATTACAATTACTTTATACAAACAAAACCAAGACATCAGCCTTGCAAGCAGCATGACCTGCTACCAATTCCCATCCCCATCTCCCTACTGCACTTGCTGCACTCACATGTCCTGAGGCTCAGCAGCCTGTTCTGCACAAACTTGGTGCTGTGCTTCCCCAAAGGAATCTGCTCCACACCTCAAGTCCTGTGTGCACTTTGGGGCAACTCAATGCAAGGACAAGCTATCAGAGCGTGACCAAGATGGTGAAAGATCTCAAGAGAAAGCCATACAGGTGGCTGAGGTCTCTGTTTCTCCAGCTTGGGGAAGTGAAGGCTTCTTCCGCAGCTTCCTCCAGGGGCACAGCGCACACAAAGCTGCTGATCTGCTCTGGTGAGCAGCAGTAGGATACCAGGAAATGGAATGAAGCCATGTCAGGGGAACTTCAGACCAGACATTAGGAAGGTGGTTGGTCACTGGAACAGGTTTCCCAGGGAAGTGGTCAGGGTCTCAAGCCTGTCAGAGTTCAAGGAGCACCTGGATGATACTAAGTTATATGGTAGAGCTTCAGGGAGTTGGACTTGATGATCCTTATTGGTCCCTTCTAACTTGAAATGCCTGTATGCTAAACACTGCATCCTAGAATTCCAAATTAATGGAGAGAACAGCATTTCATCCATGCTATACCTGAACACTGAGGTTCTCTTAACCAAAGGGCATAGCTGGCAGTATAAGACAAAAGAATTGCTTAGAAAAAAAAAAAACTTTAAGACCTCTATTCAAAGACAAGGCAATTGGAACACTAGATTTGATGTATCACATCACAGCAATCCATCAAATACAGCATCTTCTTTCAGCAGAAACTGTGCCTGATGTGACAAAATACTGGGCAAAGGCACAGGTTTCACCCTGAACCTTGCCAATAGAACTGTGCAATGCACGGGACAGAGAGTGGTGCAGAGAAAGTTTCATTTCCTTCCTCAACCTCTGGTACAACCATCTGGATTCCAAGCTTATTTATTTACATTTCAAATATGAAAGGTAATATCTGTTCTACTGCCCACAAAAAAAAAAAAAAAAAAAAATCAGTCACAGCTTCAGATTTAATTGGTCATACATAACAGTAAAATACACATAGTTAAAAGTTAAAAACTTTGTAACACAAATATTTTCTACTAAAGTTCACACACCCAGACTATAAAGTGTATTAACCAAAAGAAACAACCTAAGAAAAAAACACTAAGGAGCTTTTGGCATCCCTTAATAAAAACAACCCAAACTCTCACTCTTTGCAATGTGCTCCTAAATCCAGCTTTAATATTAACCCTTAATGCCATTCTGCAAAACTAGAGATTTCATTGTCTTCCCACACAGTTTATACAATAAGCTTCCCTGGAATGAAAATAAACTGGTGAGACTAAGAACATCAACTAGTGTGGAACAACATCAATTTGTGTGGAATTCAAGTCCCCAGTTAGCTTTGAACAAATTTGAAGGCACCGTACTAGAAGCTTTATATTGGTTATCTTTCACTTTCATCATAAAAAGGGGAATTGCCTCTCTTACCATTCCCTTCTTCAAGAGATGATTTCAAGACATTTTTAACAGCCTCTTGGACAGTAACCAGAATCAAGTCTGCTAAAGCACTGTCAATTTATCAGTCAAACCACAGAAGAAAATTAGTGCTAGCAACAAGCAACAGTTAAAAGAGCAAAAAAAGGGAGACGCTTTTTCCAGTTCCGCAAATTCCTTTAAGAATATAAGGGTTTCAAGACCTTTTTATTTCACATAAACAATCCTTCAATCCTTTCAAACTTTCACTAAGGTTAATAGATGCCTGAACACCACTATCTAAATTCATTTGAGAATCCTCAGAATATCCTGCAGTGCCTCTTGAACCTTCACCATGAAAGTGAGTTTCCTATCACACTGAGGCATTTGGACATCTGAGTTTCACCTTGTGTGTTTGCTCTGTATGGGGTGATGGCAATGTAGGAGGCAACTGAAATAGATTTGAGAGTTGTATTTCCAGAGCTGGAAAGCCAGCAATGTTTTCTGGTAGGTTTATAGAGAGAAGTTTCTCTCACATTCACTTCAGCATAAGACAAGTGACAATAGTAGGACAGGCTCTCCAGAAAGTTTCATCTCCTGAAGTCCTGGTAAATCCAGGACTCTTAAGGTAAAGGGCTAGAAGAGCCAGATAAGCCATATCTCATGTAATCTGATATGCCTTCCTTGTCCTGCACAGAGGGCTCACATTCAAGAGCTTTTACAGATTGACACAATGAACTAAGACCATTAACACAGACATATAAAGCAACTTTCACAGTCCATATAAAATGTCTGTCACCAGCAGAGGGGGAAAAGCTCATAGGTAAAGGTACACTTTTAAAATACATTTCTATGCATAAAATATAAATATATATTAAAAAATAATATCACAATGCTCACAACACATTTTACTAATATTATCCAATGGAAAGGAGGGTTTAAAAAGTGTTGATCGTGGGCCTTATATTGACAGTTTATCACTGTTTTTTCAATTATGTCTGAACATAAGATTATACGTTAATCCTATGGAGTTAGCCCCTGATTTAGAATTTAAATCTTTCTTTATATAAAACACTAGAAGTTTTTTCTCAGACTCTCCTAGCAACTGCCATTAGTATAAAGTAAAACAGATTTCAGAAACATTTGAAGATATTTTATACATTCGTATAGATTTTTTCTCCTGGGCTATCAGGACAGCTATAGGGGGGTGAGTGGTCAGGGAGTGAAGCATATCACAGACATCCCATTTACTGGGGACTGTATGCTTTTAGAATTCAGAAGCACAGAATGTAAAATAATAATGCACATAGTTTCATAGTGAGTTTAAGCTGTAATCATTTCAAGACATATTTAACAAAAAACTAACAGTCAGTAACTTGTACTTGCAAGTATTCAACAAAGAAAAAAGACTCATTAAAATCAAGAAACTGAAAACAGAAGCTAGAGAAATAGGCTTAAAGTTTACTATCCATAGATATATAGCCTCATCTTTAGCCTCTCTTCCAAAAGAAGACTAGGATTCACTGAGAATTGGACCCCAACTGGATCCCAATTTTCACAACACGACCTGTGGAGTGGCACATACACCTATACAACAGCACAGAAAAGGAAAAGGGGAGGTCTGTTCAACTAAAGGATTATTTCTATAGATGCTTTTCAGTGCACCCTATTGGTTAATCTAGTCGTGTATTCTGCTGGAGAAGCTGAGCAGAAAGAGGACAGGGGGCAAGGACAGACCAGGGGGGCTGGGAGTGGGTACATGACATTCTAGGACAAGAATCAGAGCAAAGAAACCAGCCCACACGTCCAAGAGCCAGACTTGTGTTCGTGGCTGTTTTTTTTCTTTCCTGGTGCCAAGTGCAAATGGGAGGACTGCTAGAGAGGATACAAATTCACCCCTCAGCACTGAAGGAAAGAAGCTTCTCACATTATTCTCTTAATGACTATTTCAGGCATGTTCATGCATGAGGCTGATCAGATAAAATGGGGCACCTGACAGAAGCCAGTAGATCTCACCTATGAAATGCCACCTCACAGAATTTGGGTCTACAAATGAAAAACATCTTTGGAGAGACACAAGGAAGTCTCATCACACCTTCACCCCCTGGTCCCCACTTTCCCCAGCTGAAAGGAAGATGATGTCAACACAGAGCATAAGGAGGGGAGGTCCACAGAGTATCTCTGGGAACAGGGAGAGAGATGTGGGAAGTAAGACTGGTAACAGATGGCAACTGAAGGCAAATGGAGTTTATGTCCTACAGAGGAAGAGATTTTTAGCAGCTCAAGAGAGGCCCTTATTATGGAAAGAAAACAGTTAAGACAACAGCCCTCCCTCCTCTCCATTGCATTGGTGAAATGCCAGAAGCACTTTGCTAAAGTTCACATAAGCAAGGGGGAAATGGAACTTCAAACATCTGGAGTATGGAGGTCAGACAGCGCTGCAGAAGCAGCTGGCCCTGCACGCAGGAGGCGGCTGTCTGCCAGGACGTCAGCAACTGAAGAGTGGGATGAGTCTGTGGCTAAAAGCAAGAGCCTGGAAAACAGCAGATTGAAGTTCTATTCCTGGCTCTGCCAGACTTCCTATGCTATGCCGAGCAAGGAGCTTTGCTGCTTGGGCTTGGAGCTGTGCACCTGCAGCAGCACCAGGAACAGACAGAGTGCAGGTGGGCACAGGTACAGGCAGCACTGCCTCAGCTGCCTGCTCTGGGCACAGTGACACACAGTGGCAGACAGCCCAGATTTCTCTGTTAAACACCTTCCACTGATGTTTTTAATTGCTAATGAAAATGAGAGTTACAGATAGTACTTCCTGTGCTTTGGCAAAACCTACTGCCAATTTTAACCATTTGAACAAACTAAATGTACATACACTGCAATAAGAAGTGCATTATGAACATTACTCATTAAAAAAAGCACTAGCCCTCCAATGATATGTGATACATGTTTATATGGAGTTCAACAAAATTTTTGTGTTCTACATAACTTTTCTTTCAAATGTAACTTCCAATGTCAATACCTTCTTCAAGAGCTTGACTATAATAGACAGATGAAAAAATGCATCACTAATGTAGATCTCTGTGGGAAGACACAGAGAAGAGGAGACAAGGCATTTATCTCCATCTGCCTCCTAAAGTCTATGGCTTTTCAGCATCCAATGTCAGGAGTGGGGGAAGAGAGAGAAACAGCTTCCAAGCTTCCAATAGCTTTCATAGTTTCTGACACAAAATTCCTGATCACTCTAGAGTATGGTTTCCAGTATTTGCAGGAGATTCAGCTGTGGCTGAAGCCCACACCCCACGGCTTCACAAGAGCTGCACAACAGGAAGTACAGACCCAGCTCTGCATCAGATCAAAACCACAGCACATGGCAAATTAACAACTGGTAACCATTCACTTGAGTTTCACACTGCAACAAACATCTTTCTGAACGTCAGTGCTTTTACTCAGCCCTTCCTCTGATGCACCACCTCCCCTTCACCAAGACAGGATTCCAATCAGAGAACTCTCAAGATACACCCCCTCTCCTCTAGTGTTCTACACTGAGCTGAACAGACATTTTAATGTTTAACTAACATCAGTTGCTGATTAAAATGAGTCTTCAAAGTGGAAGACACTTCAAAAGAGAACTGTTTCAACAGTACAAGCTGATGGATTTTTGACAGAACAACATTTGGGATGTGTAGTCATGTTACATTCGTATTCAGCCCTAAAGCATAAAAAGCAGATAAATGCTTTTGATTATGCAAAGTAAAAATTCCAGCAGTATGTGTAAGTGTATTTCAGTCTGTGACATTACATATCAGTAACTTCAATTTTTTTTTTTCACTAAGTATTCCTGAAGATATGCATGACTAAGTCAATTCAAAAGAAAAAAAGAAGAAAAAGAAACTAAATATGCTTCTGCAAGCTTCCACATATGAGTTTCAACATTTTAAAGTAGCTGACTGAGTTCCTCCTTTCCTTACTGGAAATGCACTTGTCTAGAATTAAACAAAACATACAAACCTAAATATATTTCTGACTGTAGGAATGCACAACAGAAAGGAAAAATTAAACTGCTTCTTCAGTAGTTTGGACTCACTAAAGAACCACCATGGGAGTAGAACAAAACTGTATGTCAAACGAAAAGCACTTTGTGTGCCAAAAAAAGCAACTCCATAGGAGATGAACATGTGCAATTGCAAAGAGCACTGCAGGTGGCTGAAAAGGAAACCATCTAAAAAAAGCCTATGAAAAATAAACTCAACAGAACAAGTCTGAATTTTCTGAAAGTTTGTCTGAGGTAAGAAGCAGATAAAGCTGTAACAATGACGAGTCAGAATGCTCATGCCTGGGAAACAAAAAAAAAAAAACCAACCAAAAAAACCAACTAAACAAAAAACAAAAAAAGCCCAAAGCCCAATTTCACATTTATTTGTAAGCTGGCAAGTCAAACTGGGAAGAACATGGGACAGAACCCATGCCAACAGAAAGTGAGTTAATACTTAGCATGAATGCATCGCTTCAGTGCTTTATTTAATCAGCTCTAATGGCAAAAAAAAATCTTTTCCAATAATAAAGGTTATGTTATGTGGATGGGATAATGGAATTATTGTATATTTCAGTTATTATGCTAAAGAATAACAAAACTCACACATAAAAGCTATTGTCATTTATCACATGTATTTACTTGAAAGTGGTCTGGACTAGATTTCAGACACATACTTTGTTAAAACAAAATCCCAACCACCAAATGACATAAAACCAACAAACATATACACAAACACGCCTCTCCCAAGCACCCCCCTTCTCCACCTGAATTTAGGGCCTACAAGATGTCTAAGGCTGACAGTTCTAACAGAATTGTTTCCCTCACACATAAAACAAGGGCAGCATATCTCGGAATGATGATGGGTATCCCTTTAGCTACCTGCAGATTACAAATTACCCAAGGCACAATGTTCCTTCTAAACCTCTCTGATCTTATGTCATCTGATGGCAGTGATACAAGCTAGTGGGAGATGTGCTGGTTTTCAGCTGGGTCAGCACTGCACCAGGAGTAACTCATGAATATTAATTAAACAGCCATCATGTGGCTAAAGGCCACACTATCTACACCACAAACCCTCTTGGATTAGTGCCACAAACAGCTTACCCTACATGAAATGTCTGTTTCTCATTTCCTAAATGTTCAAGGGTTGAATATTCCACTTTGTCCAGAAGAGAACTACTAAAGTTCTGGACTTTTAAATTTTTTTTTTAAATAAAAAAGTAGGCCAGATGCTACTGCAAATAACTTTGTTGCAGCACTATGAGGTGCTAGTCCAATAGAATGATAACCACCAGCAGCAATTTGTTCTCTCTTGTGCTCCCTGCCCATCAGTAAAATAGGGCGACAGGAACAACCCTCGGCCACTACAGATTCCAATCTAAAAGTTTCCAGTACACATATTCTACTTTACAGTTCACTTACTACTCATACTACCACCTTCTGCATATTATTATAGCAAAGAGCTCTCCTATGTCCCTTGAATACCAAAACAACCAGAATCTGACAAGTTCCTTGCTTTTGTTTCCAAAGAGAAATATAGAACAAAATGCATCAACTTTCTTAAGCTGCCTGTGCTTTCTCAAACCCCCTTCAGCAAGAAGGTACATCTACAGAGGACAAGCTAGAAGCATCATAAACTTCCATTAGCTCAGACTTCTTCCAAAAATTGAGTTTCCACAGCAGAGCCTGTTAAGATATGCAGGCAAAAAAGGAGAGTTGACAAAAATTCCCTCACAAGTTTCCTAAGACTGCTCTACTATTTTAGACTGAGTCATACACCCTTCTTGCAATTTGGGATATATTAAGTAAAAGCAGAAGACAGACAAGCAATCATGAGGATGTATGACTTTACCAGTTTAACAGGGTGGGAAGCAAGGGCCAAGGCAGAGATGAATTGCTAAGGCTGCTCTAATTCTCCATTGCCATTTTTATTTCCACACACAACTCAAACAGGAAGTTGCACATTGTTTCTGTAAATGGATTTCCCTTAGCCTCCCAACTCTTGGCCACGAATGATATGAAATACTGCAGTTACATCTGATGGTAACATCCAGATGGCCTCAGAAGTGCCAGCACCACTTACCCCATACTGAGCCACAACCTTATCCACCCCAAACTTTTTCTAATTGAGGCAGGGCCTGCTGGCAGAGGGAGCCTGGCCCGACAAACTGTGCCATCATTCAGCCTCTCTACCAGGAACACATCTCAGGCTTGTACATGCACACACCCAAAATTAATATCTTGCCTCCATCCTGTGCAAGAGCACCTGAACACAAACACTGCAGCCTGATAGCAGGTTAAAAGATAGTACAAGCCTTGAAGAGAAGTCTTGTGAGTAGGCACAGAGACACAGGCACAGCACTATGTCCCTGCTGCTGAATGTATTATCCTACTACTGCTAGAGTCACTTCATTAGACTGATCATGTGCTCAGAAATTAGCCATTTCCACCGTGCAGTTATTAGCATAATGATTAAATATGATTGGAAACACTTGGGGAGAAGCAGAAAATCAGCCACTGGAGGGGACATAGAGAATGAAGCCAGCCAAAGGAAGCAGCTGGAAGTCTGCAGTTTTCAAGACCTTGTCTCCAGGATAACTGAGCCACAATTCAGGGAATAAGGGGCAGAGAACAAAACACTGTCACAAGAGAATGACAGGAAAAAGACTGGCCATCTCCTACTGTCATTTTAGGCAGAAGTTATACATATGCTACACAAATATTGACTAATGAAGTGTTTACAGCTAACTGAGGAGGGCAGAGGGGTGCACTGCTGAGGATGCTGCAAACACCATGGTGGGTTATAAGCCTCTGAATGGCACCACAGAGTTTCAAGAGAAAGCGCTTCCACCCCACAACCACCATGGACATGTGCATGACTGGACACTAAACAAACACTGAAGAGTCACTGAACACCTGCAAGAAACCTGAGTGCACAGAAAAGTGCTGGGGATTGATGTATCACTACCCTAATCAGGGAGGGAGGTGCTGCTGAGCTCCCCCAGAGATGAAGGGGTACATCACAATACAACTTAATGGGCTACAAAAAAGACAGCTGTGCAAACTGCTGTGGCCTCTCTCCCCACTGCTTTGGTAGAGCCTGGAGAGGTCAATGCACTTTTTGGATCTCAACTGTGTATATCCATTCAGCAATACAGAGTGTGTTTACTCCCAGAAGTATACAGCTAATATAAACAACAACTACACATTTGTTTTAAGAACTACTGCGACTAAGGAATCTCAGCAAACGGGAAGGAGGGGAAGAGGTCTCAGGAAAGCTATCCAAGTAAGATCTGCAGACTGCTCACAATCTCTTTTCCCAGGATGTTTGCTTAAGTCACATAATTATTTGCAGAACCTCTGCTTTCTAAAAATGCATTTGGAAAAATTCATCCCACATTTTCTTAAATCAGTTTCTAGATGATGCTTTTCAATATTCTCAAATTAGGTGACCTGTCATTATCCAATAATGACCAGACAGCAGCATCCTCTGAAACATATTCTAGACAAACATTTCACATGAAAACCAGTTTTTCAAATAAATTTTTTTACATGTCAGATATATTTAGTCCAAGCATCACAGCCAGCAGAGAGAACCTCTGAAGAAATGTCTGCATTGACTGAAGGACTACACATTAATGCAGCTTGAGGAAATAAAGTCTTAAAGTTATTGAGCTGAAAATAAGATGCCAGTAACTTGCAATTGTGATCCTCTCACTCTCCCTTTTGCTCCCACATCTGGATGTCCAGAAGTATGAAGCTAGCTTGATATTCTTGCTGCCAGCCCAGGGGCACACTGCGTTGCAGGAGGAATTTGCTGTTTAAAGCAGCAAAATTCCCAGTGATTGAACTTGAGTTTTGCTCAGTGAGGGCTTATGGAAACCATCCCTGGTTCCTGAGCTTTTTGTTATTTATTAATGTGCCACAGCCTGAGGTCAGAAAAAGGAAAAACTTGTTATTTTTATCAAAGCACCATGAACACACAGAAATTCGCTCCCGTTTTAGCATTCAGATTCCAGAGTACCACCAAACACAACTACTATATCATGAGTGCTTCAAAACTGTAATAGATGCAGCACTTCTGAGGCCAGCTGTTATGCTGACAACAAAATAAGGCACTAGCAGACATATCTACAGGTCTCAACACCATCCAAAACACAAAATCAGATATGCTTAATTACACATCAGGTTAGGATGAGGCTAAACCAGGGATATGCAAGTGGTAAGATGACCGCCCTTTAGTGTGCAGAGTGGAACAAATGAAATAAAGGATGACCTGGCTCCTACCATCCTATAGATGATATAACCCTATCGGTGCTGGCTCTTAACATGAGATTTAGAATGCATGAGGAAGCTAAATCAAAATACAGTGACACAGGTAAGAGATTAGGTAGCTGATAAAGGCTAATTTGTTTCAGATCTTTTGACTGGACTTCTCTCTTTACCTTAATGACTCAAAATTACATGAGGTTAGAACATTTCTGTTATGATTCAGAGGTTCCTCCATTTCTCAAATGGAGATTGTCCTCAATCACTTCAGCATCTCACCCATCACCACAGAAGGCAAAAAACGTCCTGAGACTGAGTACTGAAATTACATAATATTTCTACCATTCTTCCACTCTCAGAAGCCATAATCAGCCAAGACACATGCACAGGCCAACTGCATAATTTCAAATTAATCAAAGTTTTAATGAAAGGAAATTCAAGAACTATTCAGAGGAATACACAAATTGCTAGTTCACACCAGAAGGCATCTTATTAGCTCACCATACGCTACCTAAGAGCTATTAAAGAGCAAAAAATAAATACCCTGCTCAAAAATTTCAGTTAGCACCTTTTTCAGCCTAGCTTCAGTGACAAGCCTTATCCACAGCAGAACTCATCTTTTCTAGTCCTGTACTACATCTGGACATTACTGCATCTTGCTCAATACTTGACTTCACACACATAAGAAAACCCTATAAATGGAAAAAGGAGGATCAGCTTCCCAAAGACGACATTTATCTCCTTTCCGGTCCAATAAAGATTGATTTGTGGTTTGAAGGATTATCTTGCAACCTTATATAGCCTAGTTTTGAACACAGTTCAAAAATATTTGCTTAAAATGAAAAAAATAATTCTCTAAGACACTGACTTCAACATGCAAGCAGAAATTCCTATGTTCAAATCAAGCCTTTCAGTCATTATTCAATTTTCTTGTTTTTATATTTTCAAATGATGGCCAATCTGACTTTTCCTGAAGCAATGATAGGTTTTATTATTTCCATCATGACCCCTCTGAACTCTAACGTCCCCATCCTACTTGTTCTTACTTTATATTTAGAAGCCTAATAGCTTTTAATCATACCCTTGTTGCTCCTGGTCTTGCCACACAGAGGATAGCATTACAAGATCAGGGTGATTGTTATTTCTCTTGCAAGCAAGGACAGAGAAGCCAGTTAAAAAAACAGCAAGCCATGCTTTAGTCCTGGTGTGTGAGACCACACTGAATTGTGCCATTGGATCCATTGTAAATAATCATCCTAGGGCAATATATGAGAAGAAGCAAATGCTTTTAGGCATGAACAGGTGAAGCTACATTAACCCTTAGCACTCATACCAGGATGCATTCATTAAGAAGTCATAGCTACTCAGCAGATTCTTAAAGAGAAAGCAAACAACATATAAAACCTGTGATTCTGTGGTCACATATTACTTACAGTTTTATGCTCATAGAATGGAATTAGATACAATACCAGTCAAAGTTACTAAACAATATAACTATTTGCTGGAACCAGAGTTGAATATTACTGAGCAAAATGACAGCTTTAGTAATCTATTTTTTGGAATTTAGAAAGAGGCACACATACTTTTCTGCTGGTTACTTCTACATGCATAGTCAACAATCCAAACAAGAATGACTGAAATAACAAATGATGGCCCTAGCTAATTGTCACTTAAAATGAGCTCATTCAAAACACATTTTGAGTTTTGTCAAAAAATAAAAACCCTATATACAGCACAGCTTTTAAACAAACAAATTTACAATTTTATTTCCACTACTGCCACAATGCCCTCTCTGTGATGCCACTAGCAGCAGGGTCAGGGGAGAATCCACAATATTCTCCAGCAAAATAAGCTGTCCTGAATAAACAGTGTTCAGGGTAACCTACTTAGGTATTTAGCCATAAATTATATCACCCAACACAATTTCACAGTTTTTTTGCAGTACAGTAAAAAACTTCCCTTTGTGGTCTGTGACTGCCCCAGTGATGCAGAAATGATGCTGGGGAAGGGAAGGGATTCCCACTGGGGCTCAGGAGCCATATAACAAGTGTTTAGTAAGAATAACATAGTTGGACAGATTTTCACATTTCATACACAGTTTTTTCAAAAGTTACAGAAAAACAACAGAAGTTTTCCCGGCTTTAGAAGAGCAGCTACCAAGTCATTCACAGACCTCCCATGAACTAATAAAGTGCTCTCTGTATATATATGACCTGTAAGGGGGCTTTTACAAGACATGCATAACAGATACCAATAGATCCCAAAAGGCTGCTAATAAAGAGAATAAAGTCAAACCAGCAGCAGCATAAAAAGTGGCAGTGTTATAAACACTCAAGTGAATCATTACTTGGTTTTCCACCTGCAGATCAAAGTGAACTAAGCACTTATGTGGCCCCAGTAAAACCAGCCAGCAGAAAGCACTAAGCAATTCCTATCTGAACAGCACAAGAAGTCCAGCCACAAGCACCCAGCAGGACATGTTCTTGTGCTTGAGTGGCAGCTTCAGTGATGCTCTGCAATGAATGCTGTTACTCAATCTGCTCCACAGTAAGCTTCTTGTAATAATTTTTCCCCTCAGTTTCCCCAAAAAGAGTCAGCTCAAGCACACTACACAGCTGCCACACAAACCAACATCCCAAATAGCTGCACTGGATGGCATGGGTACAGCACCTGACTAAATGCTTTGGTAGCTGGCTACCTCCTGTTTTATTAGGCACAATGTTCTTATTACCTCATACACTGCATTTATGCAATTAAAACATTGACAGAGATAAAACTTTAATTCAATGTAAACCAGGAACTGGTCATATGTAAAGACTGCTGGTTTACTAGGACTTGAAATAAAAGGAAAATCAATTTCAGGCAGCAAGCTCATCAGATTCATCTGAAGGGAAAAAAAACAAAAACAAGACTCCTTGCAAAGTCCAATATGTGACTTTATATCAGGTTAGTGACGCATTTTGTCAGATATGAGAGGTTTTCATTAAAAAGACTGCACAAACACTGATGACTCCTTTGTTACACAATATTGTCCAAAAGGACTTTCAGGGTCATGTTTGAAGTCCTGGATTTTTGGCTTTGATTTCAGAAAACAAGAGGCTGCATCAGGCCTCTTAATTTAGTATTTAATGAGGTATCTAGAGCTTACAGCCAAATAACCATTGAGCAGAAAGAAGGTTTTAATGGTCTAAAACACACTGAAAACTATGCATTCAGACTGCCCTTCTAGCAAACAGTGGAATGGGAATAAGCATATGAAGGAATTCATGACAGTCAATGGCTATTAAGGTAAGGAATTTTGCCCATTCCCCAAAAATATCTTCAAAACCCTGCATTCCGCTGGGCAAAAAAAAAGTGTGAAATAAAAGTTTCTGGTTCAGTTTCTTCTTCATCAAAACGGCTGCTCTTCCCCATCACAGAAAGGCTGACATTGTAGTTGCTCTCTCATAGGCATGCATAACTAAGTACCATGGGGGGTTGCTTTGATTTGTTTGTTGGTAATCTGCTGGGGTTTTCTTTTTGACTGCATCAGCTGAACTGCACAAGAATTACAGACATCCTACATGCCTACTTTCATTTGTGGACAGAAGGGAATTTCTCAGCTGAATGGGTGACAAGGCAACTCTTACATATTATACTACTTTCTGAGCAATTTATATTGATCACGTAGAAGCTGATATGCACAAAGTTGACAACAATTTTCATAAGCAGACAGATAAACAGAGCAAGCACAGCACAACTTCTTGGAGCCTTGGCCTCTCTCAGGGAGAGAACAGGAAGAACAGGATGTGAAGCAAAGGCCACAGAGATAACTGTCAGCACTTTATTAGGAGAGCAAACGCCACTCAAGGCAAGCTTAATCTAAACAAAAGGTGCAAGTTTCTAGCCATATTTAGAGTATTTGTGGCTGCTGACAGGCACAGGCTGTCCAAGAGAACCAGACAGAAGACATTATCTTTCTAATGTATACAACATTAGGTGATGCACTAGTTTGATACTTTTTGTCTTTTCACACACTTCTGGATGTGTGGAAAGAAAAGTCTGGATGGAAGTGGAGCTTTCAAGTTTGTAGATATCTGATGGCAGTTTACCCCCTGACTTCATAATTATCTCCCCTCCACCAATTAGTTCCTATAACTTATGATGTGCCTTTCAAGGATACAAAGTCAGCTTTTAGGATACATCCAGCTGCTGCAGTTTAATACCAAAAAAAGTCATGGCAGAGATCCAGCACTGCTGCATCACACTCCAAAACAAAAATGCTTTTCCCAACTCATGTACTAATCTGCCAAGCTTCAGCTTATGGCTAGCTGCTTAACATTACACTGTCACTATCAAGCAAAAGACTAACTGCAGAGACAGAAACAGACTTAAGTACTACTAGGCTACCACAATATCACTGCTTTGCTTTTTCTTTACCACACCAAACTAACACAACTCTTTCAACCTCCCCTTGCAGGCTGCATGCTCCATGCCTCTGACCATGGCTGCATCCTTCTCTGCTGGACTGTCTCCAGTTTCCCTAAATCACTCTTGAACAAGGCAGAGATGATTTAAAAAAAAAAAAAAAAAAAAAAAAAAAAATCTACTCAGGCTCCAGATGAAATCGCATCATTGCCTTTCATCTGTTAGCCACAATCTGCCAAGGCAGCCCCACCACACTGCTTCACTTATTCAGATAGCCTTGTGGTGCTGGCTCATGCCCAGCCCAGCACCCATCAGCACACCAGCTCCTTTCCAATCCATTCCTACTCACACAGTCACCTCCCAGGGCACACAAACGCACTTCAGGCCCTACTCTAGGGTGTAGGACTTTGCACCTTGTCCAGTTTCCCAAGGTTTTTGCTGGTTCAATAAGAGTCCTGAAGCTCTGCCATTCTGCGTATGAATCACCTTTTCTAATTCAGAGCTAGTCCCAGATTTGTTGAGGATATGCTTTATGTTCTGAATGGTCTCCAAAGAATGTTCTGAACACTGTGGGCTCCAGTACTGACCCTGGTTCTTAGCAGCAGTAAACCATTTGCTTGTTCTGGCTAATCGTCTCTCCAATTAACAGACCTTCCATTTAGCCAGTATGTTCTTCAGGTCAGAGACAAAGGTCAGGGGACTAAGCATTTACTTTTTTTTAAAGAGGCACCTTCAGCATAAAAGTACCTGGACAGCTGTACTTTGGAGGCACAGTCACTATTAAGAGAATCTGAAAAGGTCTTTTGCTCCCATCCATAAGTGTACTAAAGTACTTCACATAATTGCTTGTTTCAAGGTATGACCATCCACATTCATCAGCAGATTTGTCACATTTTCTACCATCTTTCTACTTCTTTGCTTTCAAATATGAATTGAACTATTGGAGTGTATAAAATAGAAGCCTGAGTCCCTCAGAGAGAAAATAATGCAGGGATTGAATTAAAGCCTTTCGAGAAATTAAAATATATTAAGCCACACAGGCATGAAGCAGAAGTGCAAGCTTTAGTTTTAAGTAAGTAGGAATATACTTTAAGTGCCTTAAGACAGTAAAAAGCCTAATTCAAAGTTCAGTAACTTAGCTCCAGACATAATAGAAACATAGCAGAACATTACTTGCATTTCCAGATAGAACAGATAGAACCATTTATGTGAATAGATAGAACTATATGTGTAAATTATGTGTAAGGACTGACACTACTTTCTTTTTTTAGAATTGAGCTCTGATAAGTGTAGGAAGAATATTTTAGAATTGTGTTTTTAGCTGATTGGATGATTTATGAATAAAATCCCCTGTATTGGGGTGAGAGAGGAAGAAGAAAAGGAGGAGGAAGAAGAAAGGTGTGGAAGTTGCTGCTGCTTCTGCTCAGGGCTCCATGCCAGAAAGCTTTTAGCATGGACTTCAATACTCTGAATTCTTCGCCTTCAAGACTGATGTATTCATGCAATAAATAACTTTACAGCAACCAATAACTGCTCTTGTCTCTTTAAAGACCCAGACCCATGAAAATCTTGACATTAAACTGTGTTGTGATCATACACCACAATCCCTAAATGAAGTATCACTTTAATCCAAATCTAAAAGCTTTCCCACAAAAACTCAATCATAAAGAGTCACCACTGTACCTGCACTGCCTTTTAAACATCAGAGACAGGCTGAGCATGTGACAGCTCTTGTGTCCCTCTTCCCTGTCAAACACCAACTTGCTACTAACTTTGGAGCTCACCCCTTATAGCCCCAGAACACATTCAGCAGGACTTCTCTGAAACCTGATCCATGTCAGTCCTGACTGGTAGCTAACCCAATGGAAAGGCCTTAGTATTTGGAATTGTCTATGTGTGACTGAAGACAGACTACAGCTATAGGATTCAGAAAGCCTATCTGTGTATTTGCACTGTTGCCTCAATTTTACCTACACAACCACTCTGTAGCAAGATAAAGCATTTGGCTTTCTGCTTGCATACAGCCCTGGAATTGCACATGCAAGTAATCTGACATGGAGGTAACAGGCAAGATTCTTCTGAACTAATTCAGGGGAGTTTTAAAATTATTTTTTACTTCTGAAAGGTTATAACTTTAAATGGCAACAAAAGATGTGCATGTATCATTTTTTTTTTGCTGAGAGCGATGTTCTTAGAACACATTATTTTGCATTAGAGGAGAGCTTTAGATGAAAAAGAAAATCTTCACATTGAATGTTTAAGGGGGGCAGTGTTTCCTGGTGAAAATTATCATTTCTTAAAAAGGAGACTATTGCTTTCTTCATGCTTGGATTTAAATACTGAGCTATTTAAAAACTGTTTATGTAGAGGGGAAAAAAAGGAATAGTTGCTACACCCAGTGCTGCAGCTCTGACATAAACATGAGTGCTGATCTGTTACATTTTTCAGTTTTGACACAGTAAACAAGGATGTCCCTGTCAACCTCTCACCTCTGAGAAATATGGCTGTCCCATCTTCATTCTCTTGAACTTCGTGGAAATGAAGCAGCAAAAAATTTATCTTGAAGTATACGTTTTAAGTCAACTCTCATTTTCAAGAAGAGGAGGTGAAAAGCTGAATACAACCAAGAAATAGTGCTGAGTACAGAGGGACAATGACTTCCCTATTCCTGCTGGCCACACTACCACACTTCACAGGCCAGGCTGGGTCAGGTTCAGCTTGTGTTGACCAACATCCCCAAGTCCTTTTCTGCTGGGCAGCTTCCCAGACACTTCTCCAAGCCTGGAATGCTGCATGGGGTTGTTGTAGCCCAACTGCAGTGCCTGGCACTTTGTCTTGTTGAACCTCTGACCATTAGCCTCTTTTAATCCATCCAGGCTGTCCAGATCCCCGTTCAGAGCCCTCCTGCCCTCCAGCAGATCAACACTTTCACCCCCCTTTCTGTGTCAGCAAACTGACTGAGGGTGCTCTCAATCCCCTCACCAAGATCATTGATAAAGCTATTAAACAGGACTGGCCCCAATATCAAGCCCTGGGGAACACCACAGGTGACCAGTGACCAGCTGGATGTGGCTCCATTCCCCAACACTCCCAGGCCTGGCCATCTCTGCAGTTCTCAGCAAAGAGCACACCCATCCAAGCCACTAGTAGCCAGTTTCTGGAGGAGATGTTGTGGGAAATTATGTCAAAGGCTTTACTAATGCCCAGGTAGACACATCCATAGCTTCTCTCTCACCCATTTTGTGGGTCTCCTTGTCATGGAAGGGGATCAGGTTGGTCAAGCAGGACTTGCCTTCACAAACCCATCCTGGCTGAGCCTGATTCCCTGGTTTCGTGCGTCACATGACAGCACTCAAGATGATGCATTCCATGACTTACCCTGACATCGAGGTCAGGGTAACAGGTTTGTAGTTCCCTGGATCCTGCATTCAGCCCTTCTTGTAGGATGGAGTCTGGCAATTTGCTAAGTTAATGCCATCAGTGAAATCTTGATGCTCTTACCTTTTTCTCCCCAATTATTGCCTAGCAGGGTAAGTAGAATCCCTTATACCAGAAGGGTTTTCAAACTTCTCTAGAAGAATGACCAAGAAAGACTCTGCTCTGCCATATCAGAGCAGCTTGGAAAGGTCAAGTCAGTTTGGCAATGCTCCAAGTCAATATAAAGGATTTAAACCAAAGAGCTGAGCTCTGTGTGAACAGCCCCCTGCACTGGGTGTACTAAAGGATCACATGGCAGGTCACTCCAGACCCAGGCATTACAGCTGGAAGACAACTGTAACTACAGAAAATAGATGCAGCTGGGCAGGTTTTTGCTCAGGCTGCTACATAAAAGCCATTCTCGGAGCTGTTCTCTGCCTCCACCTCAGAAAAGTACTCCCTCACCAAAGTGTGATTACTCATGTGAAGCCTCTGTGTTTGTGCTCAACCAGAAACCAAAGCCAAATAAATTTTTTTCTATAAAACCAAGCACCATTTCCATCTGTTAAAAAAAAACAAACAAACAAACCAAAAAAACCCAAAAAACCAGTAACAGTATAACACACTAGTCTATCACCTAACTTTTCATGAGTGCTTTTTCCAGTGAAGAAGATATAAAGCTAGGAAAAATACAGGGTGGCTACTAATCAGGCTTAGCTATTCAGGGATTTATCTTAGAGTCATTCTGGAGAACATGTATAGTGAACTGAAAACCAGTACAGAAACAGATATGGCCTGAGCTCAGAAGAATCACAGGGCTTTCTTCCTTAGAAGAACTATCAAATTGTACCTTATTTCACAGACAGCTGCTTTTTTTTTTTGCAAAACCCAGAATCGAGTAATTGACTGGCAATGCCTCACTTCTGTGTTCCTAGGCAATACTCCTTTCATGGAAAAGAATGCCATTTTGAGAATTTGTTCATCCCCCTGCTTTAGTAACATGAAAATATTCACAATTGATACGGCGCAGGGAAGGACACTCTGGAGATCCCAAACATTTTAAACATTTAAAAAGAGTCTATCACAGCAATTGTACAGCCAATTTAAGAAAGGCAGTTAAAGCATTTGAGCAGAAACACTTCAAAGCAAATAGCTGAGCTGGTATGTGTGCATTATCTGTATCCAGTTTAATTCTACAAAATTAGTCTGCAGAGGTTCATTTATAAGCAAGGATTAGTTTCAGGCAAGACCAGCCAGGACAGAAACTACAAGCAAGTGACCTTGCTAAACACTCCTCAAAAGCTTTACAAAGCACTGATTGTTCACAGCCTTTAGCAAACAGTTCATGTATCAGGTGACTCAATAGCTTTCAGAATAGTGCCTTCAATCCAAGCAGCAAATAGTACAGTGGGTTTAACACCTTTTATGCTAGTATCAAACATTTTGGTTCTTTCCATGGTTAGTCATATTAGTGGGCCAATGAGAATTTAACAATAAGTGCTACACACACACACACACACACTCACTCTCAACACTTAAGAAAATATAAGCTTAGTAAAAGAGGGCATCCAATGCTTGGGAAAGTCTGTAGATTCAGTTCTTTATTCAGTCATTTCTTTAGAGGTAGTCATAATCCCAGCATCTCTGAATACTTAACAGAACAAAAAAAAAACAAACAAAAAACTTATCTACAGCAATTTCATTTCCTTCTACTTTCCTGTTTCAGTGGCAGGTACTTTTTAAACACTTCACACAGCTTTCAGCATTGTTTAGTTCTCAGCACATGGTAACCTCACGTGTCTTTTTGATAGGTTTGTTACTAGGAGGGCCCCTTCATAGGCACTGGAATCTTCTCCCTGCTGACATGTTTTTGATAAAACCACTATGCTGCCATTTCAAAGAAAGATGTTTAGAAATCACAACTCTAAAAAAATAGTAAGAGAGGTTAGCAGGGCTGGGGAGGGACACAGCAGAAACCATAAGAAGCACTTTCTCTCTCATTTTGGGTCTAAGGTGTACCACCAACAGGATGCTGTTTGACCAACTAAGGTTTTTAATTCACTGGCTGTACTGAAGAACATCTTAGGTTGCATCCTGTGCTATTTTTTTTTTTTTAAACATCTCAAAGAGGCATAGGACAAAGCCCAGTGAAGATCCTACTGAATTTCAGTAAGGGCATGACAGAGTGGATACTGGGCTGTTAACAACTCCCTCGAGCCCATTTCAGAACAGCAATGTACGGATGAAATTACTGAGTCCTGTCCCTGCCTTCATTGGCACTAACATGGCACACACCAGGTTATGCAGCAAGCTACTTCCAGATTAAACACAGCAGACATTTTTGGCTGAGTTAGCATACAATCAGGCCAATGATCAGGTACAAGACAGGCAGCAGCAGCAACGCTTTCCCCCCCAGAAGCAGGCAGCCAGGGTGAAGCTTCAGCCAGGGAAATACAGGCTGCCACAGCAAGGGATAGGCCTGTTCTTTCCTGCCATCTATTTCCATGTCCTCACTGCAGAAACTCCAATAATACTGCAGTCACAGTACAAGTCAGGTCAGCTCACTCATTTAACTGCCTTGGCTGGAAAGGAGTTTGGCTTGAGCAGGTAGTGGCAGCATGTGAACCCCTCTCCCCTTCCACACAGCACATGAAATTATATCCTGCAAGTCTATGAAAACAAATTAACTCACTGCATGTGTTAAATAAAATACCACCTCCCATATGGCACTTCTAAGTGGATTTCCTTCAGAAACAGAATCCTTCTCTCAACCCTCCCTCAACTGCAGCTTCAGATCTTGAAATCTTAATAATTAACTCCTGCTTTAAATATAATTCCAGCATTCTTGATACTGGAACTATTTTGGTCATGACCTTAATCACAAAGCGTGTTTCACAAATATTAGAAATATTAGAAAGAAAATAGCCTCACCATTTTCTATCACAATAAAGAAGTCAACAAACTATCCAACTCAATAAGAGACATGATAATGCTTCCTCCAACACTGTCAGTCCTCTATTAAAAAAGAAAAGAGATTACCTGGGAGATATGGTTGATGGAGGACTCCATCCTCCGTAGCTGGGACGCTTGGATGTCCAGCAGCTGTAACACATTGTTGGCCAGTGCATTGATCTGATAAGCAACACTGGCTAGAGACTGAGTTGTGTAGGCTTTGGTCTCTTCTAATGCTTTCCTTTTATCTGGAGCCTGTAAAGCAAAACAAGACGACATCTGCTTTAGGCCAGGAAGAGGATGGGGGAAAAGGACAGGAACAAAAAACACAACCTGTATTTGGAAGAATCTGTAATCAAGAAGGTCTGACTGAGTACAGACAAAGTACTTGATCTGCATGAGATTTTAAAAAATCTCAATCGTACAGAGGAGATAAAGTATTTAAAAATTTTTTAACTATAATAAATTTAGATACCAAGAAACAATTCATTCAGTAGGAAAAACAACACTACCGTGATTTGTCAGAGTTGAGTTTCTAAAGCCTGCCCAATCCCTCATTTCTCAAAAAGCCTCCAAATCCCCATGACCACTGAAATGCTCCTTTTGCCATTTCTTATGAGGTCATGCAGCCCAGGCTAATTAAAATAGAAAAATATTTTCCCACAGTTGGGTGTCCCCTATTCCACATGCCATCTACAAAGCCCATCCTCCAGCTATGCTGGCCACTACTCCCACAGACCAGGAGAAGGGCAAGTAGAGCATCAGCATGGCATGCACAGAGGCTTCCTGCACACAGCAGTGCTTGTGAAATTATCCCTCCTCACAAAAAAGCGTAGTAAACTTTCCTTGATGGCTGAGAAAGTTCATCATTGACTGAGAAGACACACATATTTTGAGGTATCAGAAAAGGATTTCCCCTGAAGGGTAAAAATATAGAGAAAGGGTAACTTTCCCACTGAAATCACAACTTGCTAAGGTAAAGTCCTCAATCTGTCCTGAGGCATGGCTCCCTAGTCAGAGGGCAGGTTACTGCCCAAGATCAGGAACTGTTTACATGACTTGAGTTGCATGGCCTGAGTTAGCCCCTCTTGTCTGGCAGGACAGGAGATACCAACACCACCTCTACCATGAAAACACACAGACAGAACAGAACCCCTTTTGAAGTACTCCCTGTATCACACCTTAGGAGCTGGCAGTGGAGGCCATGTGCTTCATCTGTTACTCAACTTGCAAACTGCAGCTATCCTGAATTTCTTTTCTTCCACTTGCAATAAGGATGCACCGCATTAGGATGAGTTTGCAGTACACAACTGACTCAGTGCTAGTGTGATTTCTTCACAATTTTATGTATTTGTGGAATAAACAGCAGACCTCAGCAACCAATAGAAAAGGTCCTTATCAGTAGCCCCTTCCAATTAGACTTCTATTTTTATTGTTGATTTCTTTGAATAATACTCTACACACATTGTATGCAAGACTTACAATGTTAAGCACAAAGCAAGGAAACAAAGACATTCCATCAGCATTCAACTGAGCTCTAAGTTTTCCACTTTCCACACACTCATTCATTTTTAAACTCAGTCTCTTATTTTTAAGAAGAAAACCAGAAGGCAAACTGTTCATACACATTATAAAAGTTGTATCATGACCTAAATACTGCAACACATTATGCTATGCTACAGTTTGCTTATGTATATTTTAAACACTTGTGAGTCCCCCCAGTCCAAAAATTTTGATTCATATTCATGACTAACATTCCTAGCAACGTTTGACACTTAGTGACACTTGGTTAATGCCATCCTTCAAATGGAATCCATATACAGACACCTCCTAAAATGTGAAGCAGCAAGAATGATTCAATGTAATCTGCTGCCAAAAGGCAAAACAGCTATTGCATGTACTAAGGACAGACCATGTAAAACTCCATTTTTTTTAGTATTTCCAAATGAAAACAAAGCTCACTTTCATCTAAAAAAAAGTACTGACATTTCTAGCTGTCAGAAAAAAATAGTAAAAATCACTTTGCTTCGTTAGAGAACACAACCTGCAAAATAACTACTAAAGGTTCAAGAAACAAATTTTGAAAAGCACCCTGGCTTTCCAAAGAGGTATTTTAAACTTCAAATCACCACTAGCAATGACTTTAAAAATATTCTTCTACTGAACTACAGCCTAAAGAAAACAACTGATAATTCATACTTGAACTTCTGTCACTGTTGAAAACTGTAAAAATGCAGGTAGCAGATCAGTAGTGTCTGAAATAAAAGGTTTACTGAACCAGACACAACCAATATAGCAGCAGTCAACATCAGTGTAACTCAAGTAGAGATCTGCAGCCCTTACTCAAGCAGTTTTCTTATTACAAAGTTTCAATTAAATGCTGTTAGGCTAAACACTAAGAGGTGACAAAGTCACAGCACTCCATTACTGAATGTTGTCAAATGAGAAAATGTCAGTGTATAATAAGTTTCTTTTCATGTGTAATGATGATTCGATCATTAAATGCCTTATTCTCATTTGTCTAAGCACCAAACGTTTTAGTTATTTGCTCAAATTAATAGTCTGGCAGCAGGATTAAATGAACACAGTGGAGTTGTGGAATGCATTTCATGTCCTATAAGAACTAGATTAGGAACATTTTCAATCCTTGCAGATAATTCAGGCAATTTCAGTTTGCAGATTAACTGTTTAGATTAGAACTAACTTGATATACAGGCTTCTGCATTATTTTAATGAGAACTGCTGGCATCCACAAGATATAAGCTAAAAGCTTCACAGACAGCAAAGGCGGGAGGGTAGAGGGAGAAGCCAAGAACTGTGTGACAAAAACAGGAGGGAGCCAAGAGTTCCAATGTTCTTCAACTGTTACTTTCACATCTCTTTTTAAGCAAAAACTGAAAGCAGGCTAGAAGACAGCACACATGTTTACATTCAATGTAATACATAAGCACTAGTTAACTACTCAATTTTAAGACAACACAATACAAAGACTGTCACCTGACTTCATTCCTAATGGTTCAGAACTACTTTGCAATCTACTATTTAAAGCTTCAAAGAAACTTTTTCTCCAGCTGTCCTTGATATAAACAAAAATTTGGTCTCCTTTAGTAGCAAAGTGGATATTCTTTATACAAGCACAGCTTTTAAAGTTTTCTTCCTGTAAGCTTCCACCTGTATCCCCAGTTCACCTTTAACAGTCACATGACTATGATAAAATTGCTATTTGAAACTGCTTCCACATAACTAGACTTAATACTAAAAAAATTTAAAAATAAAACCTCTCATAATTTAATGCGGTACATAAAGAGACAGTTAAAACTGCATAGCAGTCCACACTGCATACCATGTATTTTTGTCAAATGCAACTTGCATTATAAAGCCTCCTTGAAAAGTTTACATAAATACTATTGTAAATTCAAAACTGGTTCTGCACCCAAGCAATTGACACAACATAAACAGAGTAGAAGCTTAATTACTGATTCTTCAGTTCAGTGACATGTCAAGGTCAAATGATGAGTAACCTGTCCATCACTCTACAGCTGATCTTTACAAGTCACATCTTCCTCTCTCCAAACTGCCAACCACACAGGGACATCCCCACAAAGTTGTGTGCATTGTTCATCTGCCTTCCCACCTCTCTCTCTCTCTCTGCTAATTCCCACCATGTGCCAGTTCATGCAGCATACAACTGCATGTTCAGGCTCCCTCCACAAATCTCATCAGCTCACACTGCAAATCATCTTCAAAAGTCAAACTTTCCACTGCAAAAACACCAGTCCCTACTCTCAGGACCTGTTGTCCAACCTCTCTTCTCCCTCTTCCAACTTCAGCTCCATTCACTGTGCTTGAAACTCCCTGTAAGATAAATTCTCCACCAGAACAACTGGTTCCATTTGACAAAGGTCAGAACATAGCTTATCACATCACACCAAAGCTGGCTGACCTAGCAAAAACAAATCAAAATGCCTCCTTAGTATGTGGCATGGGTTGCTCCACATTTTTCATCTCCAAGCTCTTGGAATATGTGCAAACTCAAGTACAGAAAAACTCATCAGGATAAACCACTAACAGAAAACTGCCTTAAAGCAGCCAAATAATCAGTAAGTTAAACAGAGCTATTAAGTATAAAGTGCCCACTAGCTGTTCAAATGCTTGGAGCTCTGCTGCTGGGTTTGATCATTCTCAGTGATCAAGCTACAGGAACAGCTTTACACTCAGTTCTATTTGCCTTTGCTGTCACTGCTCATGCACCTTTAAAATGCAACACTGCAGTATATTTGTGTTTGCTTCACAAGCAAACACAAGAAAATTGTTCAGTTCTACACTTTGGTCTTTTTGAAAAAGATTTCCACCTATCATTACTTGATTAAAGATAAAACTAGGATTACTACGATCAGTTGCCCCAGGAATTCAGCAATCATGCATCACAGAATGCAACTATGCAAAGTCATCTATACATGCATTAGTATTCTCTTTTGTTCACCTCATCATCTTTGATATTTAAAGAACACATGCTTTCTGATAACACAAGCACTACAGTCGAGGTTTCCAAGTTCTGTTTTCTTCACTATGGTCTTGCTATTTTAGCTCAGAGATCCTTATCAAACCATCCAGTCAAAATTTTCCTCACTCCAAAGTGGAAGGAAAGGATTTCTGAAAAGTGGTTTCCTCACTCAGAAAACAGGAGCAAACCTCCCTAAAACAACAAGGGGTTGTGACATTATGTGGAACTTCAGATATATGAGTCTGCAGTTGTTGCTTCACTGATCTGATAAGGTTTTTAACAAATCAAAGCTGGTCTTGAGGGTTTATTTGTTACTTCTCACTGCTAATTGCAACAGGCTTGGACATCTCTAAACTCTTCACAATATACGTTCTTAGACCAGTATTCCACATCCAAGCTGCAGTAATGTGTTTTTAAAAGGTTTAAATATGCAATATACAATAGATTTGACTTTTGGCTCAGGTGCTAAATGTAATTTATGTTGAATATCATGTCCCTAGATCACTGTAAATAACTGAGGAGCTACATATATGAAATAAGTAGATACCCCACAGATACATGTTCTCCCTTATCTGTTTTTCATAGAGCTTGTCAGACTGCTTTGTAAACACACTGCACCATGGTAGACTTTTTGGCTGTTACTGATGGTTATTACACCAGAGTATCAGTTATAATTACAGAAGAGAGACACACCGGCAAGTCATAGCAGTAAGTGCTACAAGTTTCTATATTCTGAAGAACTTTCAGGAGCCAACTACCTGTCTGGAAGCCATCCAAACAGATCTACACAGACTGTGGTTATTAGTAGCAGGTACTCAGCAGGAAGTGTTCAGGATTTCTATCACCACAGATAGAGCCTTAAGGGATATATAACATTCCAAAGTGGCATGGGAAACTAAGGTTTCAAAATTTACAAAAGGGGTTGCTTACATTACATATGCTCTGCAGGTAAAAGTAAGAGTATAAATCAGGTGTGTCAACTGTCCTACAACAGGTTTATAGTACTTGTGCCATACATTTCTACTGAAGAAATTCTCTCTGCAATGCATTAGGCCAGGCAATGCATTTACCGCAAGGAGATGAATGATGAGTGCATCCCAGCATCCACAGAGTTACACCGGGCCTGGAATTTACCTAAGTACAAGTGGGACTGTTCCCCACTGACCAGCACCCCAAGTCCCCCACTGGAAAGTGAAGTAACCCATCAGAAGAGTTAGCTCAGAAGTTTGAACTTAACCCTTGTCCAGCCTACTAGGACAAGAGACACCCTCTCACAGCACCACAGACAAGGCTGTAGAGGGTCACCAGTACATTTCATCTACTGTCTTTTTTCAACATAAGCAGATCACTATCCACATTCTTGTTACTCGAACCACTTGCCATTCATATCATTATTATCATCAGTAAAAACAACTGTGGGAAATTAAAAAGCAAGCATTAACGTGGGTACAAATAACAGGAAGGGACTTAGTCCAAGTACAGTCTGATAAAATGACAGGACCAACCCAGCCTCCATATGAAGGGGAACTAAAGCCAAAAAGCCACACACTTTCCAGACCACTGGCAAATCTCAACTAAAATTCTGCATCACAAAGATGAGTACTAAAATGCATGCAATACAAAAACATTCAAGGGTTTTACTGAAGTGATTTTTATCAGAACTGTTTTTTTCTTGCACTTTTCTATCATTCCTGAATTTGTGTGTGTGCAAGTAAAAGCTCAAGATTTTAATTACCCCATAGCTTGCAAGCTATTAATAGCAACATATTGCAGCCACTGAACATGTCCACCTTCTGTCCAAGGCCTCTCCAGGGGGCTGGCAGTCAATCCTTCACTGACAGTGAAAATAAGAAATAGAACAGACTATTCAGCACACTTCTCTCTTCACACAGTGAGAAGTAGTGTCAAATAGAAATATCAAAGCTCTTGATTACTTAAGTAACTAACTGTTCCAAGAGCGTGGACAAATCTGAAAGACAGGTAAGGTACAGAAGGATGCCTAACCATTAAGAGCAGTTCTAAACCCCAAGATACCTCTCACTATGGAAACCCCAAAACTAAAACCACCATGATTAAAATTCTTTCAAGCTCTTTAAGTAAACAATAATTTTTCACATCCACTAAGGCAGAAATCCTCAATAAACATAGCAAAGCTAGCATCTACCACTCAACTCAAGGGAATCTCCTTTCAGCATCTAAAGCAAAAAAAACCCACTGGAATGAAATAATACCGTATCTGTTGAGTTTCTCCAGATAAGATGCAGTAACTCAGCTATACAAAATGCAGAGAAACTGGAAGAACTTGAAATCTCCCCAGGTAAAGACCTTGCACAATAAAGCTGGCATTCATTCAAGACGCCAGAGGATGAGATGATGATCATCACCACCACCACTACACCACAATCCACATACAAGATTTCAGTCTGTTTCTTTTTAGAAACACTATCTTGACAAAAAACATTGACTACTCAGCCTCTTTATCTCAAGGGTCAAGACACACACCAAATTACTGTTTAACAAACACAGCAGTGTAACCAGCACTGCCTGTAAGTCGCAAACTCTATTTCAGACAAGCCCTTCCCCCAAATCCTGTATGCACGAGACAATCAGCTAGAAGCAAATCCTTCATTTCCATCAATAATATTCCCCTGACCAGTCCTGAATAGCCTTGATAGCAAATTAGCATTTCTATGGGCTGAGACCAAATTTAGTCAATCTCACTGTGTCCTTGCTGATTTTCTTTTGCTTGAAAAGAAAGTTGTTTTTCATTCTGTTGATTAACTGTAAATAGAACAGTCTCAATTTTTTAAATCATCCTTTCTTTTGAGGAAGGTAGAGAGAGAAAAGCTTTATTAAGGGAAGAAGTTAGTTCCAATGGAAAGTTTTAGGAACATACTTCTATCATATATATATATGTACACACTAAAACAAAAAATTATTTTTTTTAAAAACTGAGGAATTCTATTTTAATCCAGGCTGCAAACATTATAGCAAGAAACAAATCTCTCCACTAGGAATGTGATTTATAAAGCAATGCAGACTGACAGATGGAGCTTGGGAAGGTACATGCCAGCTGCTCTGTCAGTAGCATTTTCTGCCCAATGCAACAAACAAGGTTCATGTTGGCTCTGGACTAAGCCACTCCCCTTATTAAAAGCCTATATATTATTTATATACAATATATAAAAATACTGTTGAAAATGTAATTTTCAGTTCTCCTGCCAAATCAAATCAAAGAGATGCCTTAGTAAATACACAGGCACAATACATTGTTACTGCCAGTTGTCACAGTCTGTCTATACAACCATAATGGCATGCCCCACTGAACTCCAGTGATAGAAGCAAACATGCCCATGTGTCATTTTCACACAACCCTTGCACGCTCAATTAGTAAGGCCTCAAGGCTGCAAAAGCAGCAAGGGTAAGAAGTTTGGTCCAAGTCTTACATTCTGTGTTTTACAAGATTTAGACAATATAAGCTTCAGTACAGAAACAACATATTCCATTCCCGTAAAGCACTGTACAATAGTAGCAGTACAGCTGCTTCAAAACTACCTTCAACTTTCTTGCAGTGCCTGATTTGCCTTATGACATCAAGCACAATTTTCTTCAGAGCTTACATAAAGCAGGCTCTGACATCAGACACAACAGTCAGAGCTCCAGAGTGTTGGATTCATCATTCCTAGAGCTATTTAAATGATGTGTAGATGTGGCATATAGGATGTGGTTTACCAGTGAACTTAGCAGTGCTGGGTTAATGACTGGGCTTGACGGCCTTAAAGGCCTTCTCCAGTCTAAATAATTCTATGATTCTGTGATTCTAATGCCACCCTTGGACTGTCAGACAAAAAGAAATCCTTGGCATCTCCACAGTAGTCTTCTTCCTTCTACACTAAGAAAGCTACCCAAGGCTTTGAAGGATATGATTGTTTTGGCACACCAGACAGCAGATAACAGTGAATTAGAGAACCTACAGTGCATAGAGAAACAAATAGAATTTCTCTCAAATACTGATTTTTTTTTTTTTTTGTAATAGAGCTTGAAATTAAAATGGCTTTCTGTTTACTTTCTTAGGTGACAGCATCAATCCACAAATATTAGCTCATCTAGCAAGACATGCTCCTTGATAAGTCAGAGACTTATTTTTCATTCTTTTTCTTTGGTGAGAATAAGAAGGAAACACTTTAGTATTTATTAGTTACTTCAATATCCCTCTGTGATACAGTGGCAGCAGCATAGAACTAAACTCAAATTTCTCCAAATGGAGAGAAAAATCAGAACTTGATAGACTTTCATGTCGTGCAAGTAATTGAATCCAGAGAGCTCAGAGTAACCTGCTTTGGGGCAAAGATTCTCAGTTCACTCTGTGTGAAAAAGTTTCATTATGTTCATAATAATGTTTCCTTCTATGGATTTTCTTTACCTCTTCAGTTTACTCTCAAGGACTGATGACTGTTGACATTAAGTCTTTTCTTTCTGTTTTGACAAATTGAACTGAGGGTCTAAACCCAGAATACAACCAATCTTTATCTGAAGACAAGCAACATGCTAAAATTTGATTGCTTCATAGGCAAGCTTCAAAGACTACCTTTTTTTTCCCCCCCCCCCACATTCTCACTCTAGTACTTCCTGCCTTCTATGCAGGCCTGAAATCATACCAGATAGCACTGAGCAAGCAAGATTAAAACAAAGATTTAGCATAAAGGATCAAATTATAGTCTCATCTCAACTTGTCCTGGGATCACAGATTATTTTCAAAAACGTTCCAGTATTCAAAGGGTGGCTACGAAAAAGATGGAATCTCCCTTTTTACAATTTACTCCTGGGGAGATTCTGATTAGACACAATAGGAAAAGTTTTCACAATAACATCCAGTCACTGGAATAATATTGCCAGGGATCATTGCTGGAATCTCCAACACTGGACATCTTCAATATCCAACTGGACAGGATGCTGGAGAGTCCTGTCTGGATGATGCCCAAGAAAAGTTGGACCAGATGATTGTTAAGGTCTCCTTCTGTCAAGGATTTTGTGGGTCTGCATCTTCAAAGAGACAAGAGCTGTTGTTGGTTGTTGTAAAGTTATTTATTGCATGAATATATCAGTCTCAAAAGCAAAGAATTCAGAGTATTGAAGTCCATGCTAAAAGCTTTCTGGCATAGAGCCCCGAGCAGAAGCAACAGCAGCTTCCACACCTTTCTTCTTCCTCTCTCACCCCAATACAGGGGATTTTATTCATAAATCATCCAATCAGATAAAAACACAATTCTAAAATATTCTTCCTACATTTATCAGAGCTCAATTCTAAAAAAAGAAAGTAGTGTCAGTCCTTACACATAATTTACACATATAGTTCTATCTGTTCTATCTAGAAATGCAAGTAATGATCTGCTATGTTTTTATTATGTCTGAAGCTAAGTTACTGAACTTTGAACTAGGCTTTAGGGCTTTTTACTGTCTTAAGGCACTTAAAGTATATTCCTACTTACTTAAAACTAAAACTTACATTTCTGCTTCATGCCTATATGGCCTAATATTTTTTAATTTCTCGAAAGGCTTTAATTCAATCCCTGCATTCTTTTCTCTCTCTGAGGGACTCAGGCTTCTATTTTATACACTCCAAGACCCTTCCAACCTGGTGTTCTATTTTATGTCAACAGTGCTCTGAACCCATACAACAGGTAACCTCAACATCTGTCTGCAAAACAAACACGATGAACGTCAGCGTCCACTACAGGATTGGTCCAAAAACAAGCAGGCTCAAAGCTACACAACGCATTGCAACAGGTTCCTTCCCCTGGAGACGTCAGAGATGTTGCAGGACAACAAAGCAGTGAGGGAAGTGGGAAAAGAGAGCACATAAAGTCATTAGTAGGCCTGTCCAGCTCCAGGGAGAATCTCAAGGCAACAAAATGTAGAGCCAAGAGTTACACTGGTCTTCAGACAATCAGCAAATTTCTGGATTGCACGTGTTCCTAATTCAGGAACAGTTCTCATGTTTAAGAGAGTCACTTTAGACACACAGCTGCTGCCCAGATTTTACAATTCAGGCAGTTCCCAAACATCACAGTATTTTTAAAACAAAGAAAACAATGGCTATTATAGGATCAAATTCTCTCCTCATGCTTTGTATCACTACACTGCTATTTAGTGTCTTGAAGATGAATATACTCAGTCCAGCAGAAAATCATCACATACTCACTGAACTTAGCAGCATACTTAGAGCAGAAAGTGGATTCCCACAATTTTGTAGTAGCTCGTTTCCCAGCACAAGGTATATTCTCACATAGCACACAGGCTATACAGTGATCTCATGGTAATAAAGTAATATAAGGAATGATTGTTTTTATAAGAACTTGCACGTAATTGGAAAATGTAGTTTCTGTTTCTATCTGATCACATAAACAGCAAATACTACTCAGGCTATAATGAACCTGACTGTATGATTTTTATTTGATAGTGGCTGTAAGCACACTACATATAGCTTCTGTTTGCATAATTATTTTTATTATGTTAAAATTTTATCCTGTGGTTAGCAACAACATTCTAAAACCCTACATGCAGAAGCTCACTTACACACTGGGTAATTTCAATTGCAGCAAGTAGAAATTTATCTCCTCTAAAAACCAAACACAACAGAGCAAAACAGATTGCTCGGGAGAATGGAGAAGGAGTGGCAAATCAATAATATTTCTTTCCCCACCAAAAAGTGAACAGAAGAATAGATTACCAGATTTGTTTAGTTCTGATTATCTCCACATCCAGCAATAGGTAAAACCTAACTTCCAGAAACCAACAGAAGAAAGCAAGCAAATTCTTTAATAGGAAATACAGCATCAAGTTCAGGAGTGAGGGAATTGCTTTGTTTGGCTTTTCTAAACAAAGGCCTTGGTGAGACAATTGCTGTTAGCTAGTACAGCAGTAGCTCAAGTGAGTAGCTTTCCCTAGAAATACAGCTGCAATGGCTCTTGCAGACACAATTACAGCAAAGTTTTCTAACCAGTGTTGAAGTTGCACTGGTATTTTTAAGATGCACCTTCACATGATTTTAAAGACTGCTTCCCTCGCCTTTGTGTACAATGTAGAGGGCAGATTTAGGCATATGCTGCAGGTGCAGAGAGTCACACAGATGACAATAGAGCTGCACTTCCACGAAACCAGATGCATAAGAACAGTCATATCCACATCTCTCCCTGTCTTCCCCTTCCAGCAGTAAAACAAAACCTGAACTATTCTATTTCAGCTCATAGGGCCATCAGGACACTTTGCTATCTTGTCTGTAATCAGCTTGAATGGCCTTATTACACAGCCACAGAGGAGCTGTGCTTAGAGAAACAGGAACACATCACACAACAGGAACACATCACCACAGCTGTGTATCCACCCATACCCACAGTGCCACCTCTGCATTCACACACACCCAGGAGGAAGCCGGGCTAAAACACAGGGTAGGACATGTACAGCAGCGGAGCAGCATGTGGGATGGCAGATCTGCCATTTCTGAATGCTTCAAAGCTTGGGATTGCCTCTCTACACTGCAAGAGGCAGAAGTAGTAGTCCAAGAAAACTTCATGCCCATTACATCTGCTGGTAAGGCTTACTATCAGAGATGAGATTCTCACTATGATGTGAACAACTCCAAGCAAGCCCAGGACTAGAACAATTACATTTCATAAGCTCGGTTCAAAACTCTAATTGAAAACAGCAGAAGTGGCTGTGTCAATAAAGAAAAAAAATGCAGCCATACTCTGAAAACACACTCTTAGTTTTACCAAAGAATACACAGTATTTACATGTAAATTAAATCCTGCATGAATAGGGGGACAGAGAAAAAAAAACAACTTTTCATACAAAATCAGCCTAAACACTGAAGATATGTCCAAAGCAAAACTGGAGACTGGTCTTTCTACTACCTCCCCTCCCCACCAGCTCTTGGATCAGAGAACTGCTTTTTAGCTTCCTGCCTTGTTGTTTTTCAAAGGAAACTGGAAAGCACAAAAAACCAAACAGACTGACAACAAGCCTGTTTTCTGTTCAACAACTACAGAAATTAATTTTGCAATTCACTAAAGGAGAATTTTCTTATCATCATGGATGACCATATTTTTGCACCCATTATACCTAGATAATGATGCATTTTTCTTAAGTTTCACAATGGTTGTTTGCATTTAGTCATTTTCTGAGGAGGCAAGAAGCTTAAATGAGTGCCTTTGCTCATTATTTATGTTCTCTATTTGCATAACTCCTGCACAACTGCTCCATTAAACACCTCTTCACCTCCAAGGCCAATTTTAAAAAGCCTCCTGCTTTATGAGACTGACAAGTATGACTCATAGTATTCCCCACATTCATTCCCCCAGGCCTCGTGGGATGTTATGCAGCCAGTAAAAGTACCTGTTCCAGTTCATACTCCCCCACTCCCACTGCTGCTGCAGTAAGCCCTTACAGCAATCTGGGAAAAAAGTAAAGCTATTTCTCTGCTGTAAGCAGGAGACAAACAGTAACAGTATTTGCTTTGCATATTGCCCTTCTCAGCAGCACAGCTAGCAAGAGAGAGTGGCTGAACACAATGAAGGAAGGTTACACACTCTCTTCCCCATTCTTCCTGTGCTCTTATTCCTGCCAGAAACCTGGGAGTTTCTCAAGACCCTCAAACTGCTTTTCAGTTATCCTTCAAACCATTCCCATTTTCTATAAGAAAGGCAGAAATTTATTCAACCTAGATTATCTACTCAAAGTTACTTCTGTGCCCTAGAAGCCCATTTAAATACTCCCCACATATGACATTCAGGACCAAAACCAGCAACTTCTCTCTCCAGCAGAGAAGCAGAAATCAACAGGTACCATATCCCTACATACTTGGCTTCTACTCCCAGTAAACAAGCTTCTCTCAAAATTACAAAAACACCTCCCTCAGACTCTGAACAGCCAATATTCATTCACTGCAGAGTACTGAAAAGGGCTGATTTTACAGTTCATGCTCATGGGCAGTAGGTTTTCAAAGAGGGAATGTGTGCTAAAAAGCTTTCCACTGGCTGTTATCATTCTCCACTGGTTAAAAGACAGAATGATAAAGAGGAATGAATTAGAAAATTAATTTAGAAATGACAGCCACTACTAAAGAGATACAAGATTTCTTACAAAGTAAGCTGCATTGTATGAGCCCAAACTTCAAATACACCTATGGCAACAACAATTTCTCTAATGTTCAAAGTTAAAGACACCTTAGAAATTAGATTAAAAATCTGTTGCCATTTAAGACAAATCCCAGGACTGCTGCAGCAACCACATCACTTCAGTGCTGGGAGAACATATGGTGTGCTGCAGCAGGAAACACCCACGGCATTTGAACAGAGCCCTTGTAGAGCCAAGCACTTCCAAACCAGACACATATTTTATCTAATGCAGCTAAAGCCAGGATTTTGCCTCATAGAAACAATAGCTCCTCCCAGAGATTTAGAAATCCTGCAAGTCAGACAGCAAATCAAAAGCTGAACAATCCCAGCCAGGTCTCAAAGACCTTGTCAACCTAAGTGCACTGATCCACCATCTCTCTGACCTGTTAGTCTGATACTCTCTGGACCTTAACTGAAGGACCATCCAAGCCACCTGCCATGTAGCTTCTCAGTGGAAACCCTGGAGGTTATAACCATATTTTATAAAATCCTTTAAGGATCAGGTCCCACTCTGCTTTGTAGACACAGGCATGTTTAGAGAACGCCATTCCTCCTGACACATTCACTCTCCTTCACTGTTAAGAGAACCAAAGTCCCCAGAGCAGAGAAGTTTTAATTATGCTCATTTTACTCCTTAGTCTCAAAAGAGTAACGAAAGAACCAGTTTCCTGAAGAAAACGGGTTTCTCATAAAGGAAAGGCCTGTCTGCATATAAATATGAGAGGTCTCCTAAAAATTGTACTAATAGGGAAAATCATGTCAGTCCCATCCCACATTGTCTTCCCAGCTGCATTCCATTTCCTTTGTATCCTGCTCATCATGGCTTCCTCAGGTAGTCAGACTACTGCAGAGATAACACTTTAGTCTCAAATCTGTTCCAATGAAGAAAATTTTAAAAAGAAATGTCTTCAGTACCTGCAAGTTTCAAATTACTAGCAAACCCATGCCAGTAGAAACTGTTTGTTAGAAAGGCATAGTGAAAAACAGCTGTATAATATAAGTTGCAAGGCAGAAAAATATGCAGTTAAATAACAAAAATAGATTAATTAAAAGAAATAGGCAGGGGAGAATAGGTTTTCAGATCAGATCTGAAATAAGACAGTCAGCAACATGAGAGTGAGACAAAAGGTCTAACAAGCAATCTGCAGCAAGCAGACTTGAGCAGGGAGAGAGAAATCAGTAAATTCATATTAGCCTAGGAGAAGCACATGGAAAGAGAGATATGTCACTAGTAATATTTAGTGACATAAGAGCAACTAACATTACTAAGTATGTGAAAAGACAAGCCACAGCATGGGATTCTGCAGCTACTTAGATGTTCATGCAATAATCTGATGCACCTGCCTGGACACCTTGTTCTTCTCTTGCCTACTTGTTTTATGCAGATGTTTTCTTATCATAGGCTCCAGAAAACACAAAACTATTGCATGAGGACCACAGCTCAAGTATTAACTTGTAGCACACCTGCCACAACTAAGTCAAATAAGATGCACAGCTGACAATGATTGCTGCAGGACAAATACTGCTTGGCAGATTTGCTGACCCTAAAGTACAACAAGGAGATCAGAAAATGAAGACGTGCATCTAGTAGAAGATTATCCGTGGAAAAAAAAAAAAGCCAACAAAAAAACCCACACTTGCCTGATAAGGCATAGCTTATAAAAAGTATTATCTTGTGAAACACTGGTGTGAAAGTAGCCAGCAAAGTCTACACTTCAATTCTCTTCCAAGAATTGTTATGCTTCAAGTGGTAAACAAACATTTTTTTCCTTGGAACTATTTATAACTTTAAGACCACCCAGTAAGAACATTACATTCAACTCTAAGGATGTCAAATCAACATTTGTTTTAGTAAGACTCTTCTGTAAGACTCTTCTGTGTGAGTTCTGAGAGCCCTTCCTGCGTTCTTAACAAAAGTAGGAAGGGTACCACGTTTTATTCCTATTTGTCTTTGAGGTTGCAATAAAGTTAAGACTTTATATATGCAGAGTCTCTTCCCCGTGAGTTCTTAAACTGTAAATCACTACAGTATCAGAGCTTCCTTGCACATGGAGCAGTATACTAGCACTTTAACTTCTGCTGTATGAAAGAGTATACAGAATTTATTATTTTGGGCTGAGAGAGAGGGATGACACTATCACAAACAGATCTGCTATCTTAACCTAAGAAACACAAGAAAGATGCAGTCTCATTGCAGAAGAGTTCTTTTAGAATGTTCCACAATGTCAGAAGATACAGCACGGCACACATCATCTGTGGTGGTTATGAAAAGACTTCATCATAGAACGCTCAAACTAAGGGAAGATTTGATTTTCAGATACTTTTCCAGTTTGCCAAACTCCAGCACTTACTAAACATATTTTATCTGGAACCTTTGACAAAAATATTATTAAAAATAAAGTCCCCTTCTCAGTAGTCAGTCTTTTTCAGAGTTAAACTAAACTGCTTCTTTAGCTCACCCAGCAGGTTACCTACCAATTCCAACTCACATTAATACAAACTGCTAATTTTACAAGTTGTACCAGAAAATGCTATATTCATGTTTCGCTTCAAGTTGAAAGTCTCATGCTGGATTCCCCCATCCCTACTTTTTTTCTGAACTATCAGCATCATAGTAACAAATATATGTTCTGCAAAGCAAGCATGTATGGCTCCTGTTAACAGCATAAAGGACTCATGTGAGTAATGAGCAACACTATTAGCACAGTCTCAAAAAAAGGTGGCATCTACACTCTTCCCAAGGAAAATAATGCATTCCCTCTAAAATCAGGAAGAAGATTTTAGAGTTCTGTTTTCATCTGCTGCATAATAAATTGATTCTTTAAAGAGCCCACCTGTTAGAAATGCTGTATCTTCTATTTCAATACCTGGCACTAAGCTGATGAAACACTTGACTGAGCCCCTCCAGTACAGTCAGAACACACTGACAGGCTGGGATGCAGGAGGAAAGCCACCTGCAGTACCGTATTGCTCAGTGCTGTGTTCAGGAGCACACTCTGACCTATTCTCCACAGCACCCAGGTCCTAGATCTCAAGGGCTCTCTGCAAGTTTTGAGCTGCAAAGGGCTATTCCTGCAACCCACAGGAAACATCAAGTCTCGGCCACAGTCTCACCAGCAAGGTCAGGAAATGGGAGGAACCAGGCTGAGACACAGTTATCTACCATTTCAAATTCAGCAGTTACTTCCCTTTACACAGGGGTGGAAGGAGGTGAGGATCCCTGTGATCAAACACATCCACCTCTGTCACCAATGCTCAGATTTGGGATTGGGGTGGAAGGAATAGCTTCAAAGGAAGACTACTCTACGGAACATAGATGCTAAAGAGAACAAGAATGCTCAGGTAATTATGAACAAGCCTGGACACTGAGTAAGCAGCGTCCCACAAGTAATTTCCTACCTTGCAATAATAAAAACCACACTATGCTCCTTTAGACTCCAAGTCACTAAATAAGACTAAACACAAACAGAGAGAATAAGATACCCCCTTATCCCTCAAGGCTGTCTTGCTATGCCAGGACTGACACTTCATCCACATAGTTGCCACCCCACCATTCTGTAGCTAAGCAAGATTTCGGTCACCAGAAATGTCAAACACAGACTGCTTTCACTGAGGAGAAATAGAGCGGCATCTTCTCGTGCCTCTGCCAAGACCCACCAACACGCAGACAAACAGTGCTGTGAGCATTATATAACTCCTGAGGTTTGCAAAGCAAAAAATCAGAATCTCAAGGCTCTTATGAGAGGCAGTATGTAAATCCTTAAAAAGTAATTGCTGCTAATGAGTTCAATGATGGTTTCAGGTGTGTATTTTCCCAGCAGAGTCATTACACTGCCTCTGTGCTTACTGTCTCTGTGTTTCTGTGGATACCCACTTTTTGCTGTGTTGCAGTATAACAGAGGCAGCTTGGAAAGGGGTGGGGTGGCATGGGGAACAGCACTGGAAGTGCACACAATCAAGTCCTGTTCCCAAATCTGACAATATGTCCCTGTATGACCTTCCATGAGCCAGTTATAAATTCCATGCCTCCACTTATGCTTTTGTGAAACGAAGACAGTTCAAAATACTAAACAAAGATACTGAGAAGTTGCATTAGTTCTTTTGTTTCAGAGTTCAGGCTTTTTTTTTCTGTTAAACTTAGATTAGATACTAACAGGAACTTTGCCCTCAGAGGTACAACACTTCCTACTTGTACTCAGCCTGCTCCTGTACTCTCACCTTCACTTCAACTGCCTTCATTCTCCACTTCATGAGGCCTTCTGAAGACTCATCTATTTTCTCTTTACCAGGAGAGCTGCTTACTGTAACAACCTCCCAGAGAACCAGGGGGGTAAGTACTAGATTCTTGCCCCATTTAATCACACTTATTTCTTCCTTCCAACAGTTGCACAGGACTGTGCACAGCAAGAGCAGCACATGGAGCAAGGATCACACTCGGCGTGCACTGATCACAGACATCCTGTCTTCTCATGCACAAACAGAAGGCAGTGGAGAGCACTTCCCTTGTGGAAGAAACTGCATGCACCTGTAAAAGCTTATCCCAATCCACTTTACTGCAGCTGATTAAGGTAACAGTTCTGAAAAATGGAGCAGGAATAGCAGCCAAAATCTTGCTGGCTTCTTAAACCAAATCTACCAAAATTAATGGAAACATTTCGAATTTGGAAAAGCTCATCTCATATCGTGTACCTCCTTTGGACACAAACCAGACATACAACAGCCTAGGATTTGTTTTCTTTAAATTCAGTGTAATCGCTGAATCAGTGAAGCTGGGCTACAATCTTACTGCTGCCTATGAGTTATAGCTTTATTTTCCAAAACACAAAGACACTTGCATGGGCACAGAAGACCTACACAAGGCACAGAAGAGCTATAAGCCTAACCCACCAACCTATACCTATATTATTATTTAAAAAAAATAAACAAAACCACACACAGAACAGCCATAGTAAAAGATTTGCTGAAACTAGCTTTAAAAGTCCATTATTTCAAAGTATAATGCAACAGCTTTTTTAAAATAATATTATTTAAACCTACGAAGCATAATAGATTATACATTTGTGTTTTATCTCATTGCTCTTTAATTTTGAACTATATTTGGTGTTACAGACAGTGAACTGAATTTGCTTTTTGTGTTAAATGTTCCAAATTCAGCAATGGAACTCACAGTAGAAAAAAAATTTACTGTACTTACTCTCAATACAAACGAATTAACCTATGAACATAAAAGCATGCAAGTTCTCACAGCATAGAAAGGATTTGTATGAGTGACAATTTAAGAAGTTTATCCTTTTAGAGCAGCTCATTTCCTGAATTAGACATTCTGAGTGAACTTCTTTGTACTGAACTAAGTCAAGCCACTTTCCATGTGCCAGGCAATGAAATCAAGTGTCAGACCATCTACCGATGTTTGAAGAGAAGCCACCAAAAAAAAGTTTCTTAGTGTTGGAAATGAAATATCTACTGCATGGGAGTATAGAACATCCAACTTATCAAGCAAAAATAGTTCCTCTATACATCTTGGAATATAACATAAATATTTATGAAACTTTTTGCATGTAGCACTTCTCAACGCCACACATTTACTTTCACACCAACTGAAAAGATACTTTAATTATTTTGCAATAGCAGTTAAGCTGAAATCTGTCCATGCATTTGTCTGTTTTACCCAGAATAGCTTGTTAATTCACCGTTCAGTTTCCACATACCAGTCAGAAGCTACAGAAGGAAGTAGCATGACAGAAAAACACACATTTAGGCAACACAGCACTTACTTCCTTAAAAGGTCTCTCAATTTATTTTTCTAAAGCTGCTAAATCTACCCACTTGAGACTATCAAGATGAGAATTTACACAAGGAGTGCAAGCTATTTGTTTAGAGATTCTCGCAGTCATATTAAAATTATATTTGAGCTCAAAAACAGAAATTACAAATAGATTTTCACAAGTGGTCTAGAAGCTTGAGACTGATAAAAACTATGTATATCTGCACATGCATAAACAAGGTTATAAGAAACACTTGATTTAGACTGTAGAAGAGTTGTAAGAGGCCTCTCTGGGATACACCAGTCAACTGAAGTTGTTCAAAAGGAAGTCATCAGTGCAGTAACACTGCAGAAGCTGATTTCCTGTGTCATTCTAATGCTTCATAAGCTAGTTATTGTAAATTAGTTCCTTAAAACACCACAATAACTCAATACAGCCAGAAAAATTACTAGAGAATCTCTATGGAAGTTAGTACTTTTCAGCTGAAAAATCATAACTGCAAATGCTTTAACTCCTTGTTATTTCTGTGTTAAGCAGTACTGATCAAGTTCATACTGTCTAGAATACTGATGAAACTCCTCACTAGCATCTTCAGCTTTATTCTACGGCTTTTCAGACAGCCTTTTATAAAGTTATAAAGTTACCAAAAGGGCTGATCCCAGAATATACCTGCAGGCAAAAGGATTTGGGGAAGACATCAGCCATAGGAACTTCCAATTTGAAAATATTTTTTAAAAATTAATACATAAATATAAGAAAAATTACTCCAGAAGGAAAAAATATGCCTTAAAGATTTAAGGTTCAAAACCTGCTCTTAAAACTGTTCAGAGTTTAAGCCTCTGACCTAAAACAGGGATCTAAATTTCTACCTGCTTGTTACTGAAGCTTCCAACCAGGAGCATCACAGATTTGAAATATTGTCAGAGATTAAATACACTAATGTACCCATATTGCCCTTTTCCCTCTATTCAAAGCCAAAATCACCACCAAAACATCACACTGTTCTTCAGTTACTACTTCTACATTTCATTTCCTTTACTTTTTTCTGTCTCCCTTTTTCTCCCATCCCCTTCAAGACTGTCACCGTATTGTACTTTCTTTTTAGCACCGCAGGTCTTCCTTAGAAGCTTATTTATTCTATTTCTCCTGAATTCTTTTCTCTTCCTAACAAATAAACTTTCTAGATAACCAGAATACACATGATTTGGAGGGAAAATCATGTTACCAGCCAGCATTCTGATATAGTCACAATGTGCCTTAGCAAGAAACGGCTTCCTACTTTTCTAAGAACAGCAATTTTCAACTTGAGATTCCTGAATGCTGTCATCTTTCCTAAATGCTTCAGGAAAAGGATACTTACTCTCCACTCAGCTACATTCACCATGAGGGAGCCAAGTTCTAGCCACATGAGCTTTTCCCCATTTCTCCCTCCTTTTTTTTTTTTCCCCTTATCTCTCTTTTTTTTTCCCCCCTGAGGAATCCCTAAAGACACTGAAGAAGTTTTCTTCAAAATGTCAGTATGACTGAAATTTTACCAGAATTATTCTCAGCTTAAGTAAAAGAGACAAAATTCCTGTGTTTTCAAATTATATATATATTTATATATATATAGCTTGAATATAGCAAAATTAGGGATGGGAAATTACTTTCCTGCTTAAGTTAGCAAGGAATATCAACCTTAACACTGAGAACATCATTCTGCCTCCTATTACAATGACTATAAATTGTTAGTGCCAGCACTCAGAATAGTCTGACAAACCTGTTCCACCCCAGTGGCACAGCTCTGAGTGGGTAACAGCACATGGTAATTTTTACCACTACGGAGCACTTAGCTTTTTCCACAGAAAAAAAGAAATCCCTCCAAATTCAAAGCTGCTGAACTGAACCAGCTACATGCTACCAGATAAGTTACAATATGTAGCTACTTGTGAAGTATTTTAACATTCACTTCGTGGCCAGGTTCTCTATTTTGGTCTGTTTTTTTAATAAAATACTCAATTACATTAAACACATAGATTCTGTAATGTATGTTTGTTAAGCCTCTTCTTTTCCTTTTCTCCCTTCCCACCCCACTATACTCATACACCCAAATCTCATAACCCAGTGCCCTGTGTCACACTGCCTAATCCGGCAGCGTCCCCACCACATGCACTGGCAGTATAATCTGTTCAGTAGTCCAACTGGACAGCAGATGGCTTCGTATCAAGTGCTGATTAAAAAAACCACCTCCATCAAACATTTTTTAAAATTCAGTTTTATCAATACATTTACCATTTTTACTGAACAAATGTACAATACATGTAAAATATAAGCGAGGGCTATACATTTTTCAAAGCTACTGTACAAGTCTGCATTAGGAATTTTAGAATTCCAGCTTTCTTTCAAAAGGGATAAACACAGCTGTACAAAGATAAAACAGACTCCACCAATCCCACATCCAGCTGACCTTGATACTTGAGGTGAAAATGAGCTATCAAATTAAAAAAAAAAGGAAAAGGAAAAGCCACCCCGAATGACTGGATGGGAATTTGCTCAAGTGTTGTGTTTATTTGGTTTGTTTCATGAAAGTAAGAAAAGACAAGTTTCATTACTCTGAAGAAAAAACTTTGTAACTGAAGAGCCTCTGCACCTTTCTGACATAGGGAAAAGTCAGGAGCAGGAGACACGTCAAAACTTGTGCTGCAATTACCATACTCATGTATTTGTCATATTTCCCATGAGTAAAACCAAATGAACCTCGCCTCTTAGAAGCATTTATATCAGCAGCTTTCTCTGGGTGGAGCAAACAACTCGGAAGCATAAATAGACATTAACTCATACTACCTCATACACCACCAAAAAAACAAAACTTGAAAATATGGCTCGCTAGAGCAGTTTTAATTCAAATATCTCATGGGAAAAAAAAAAAATCACATTTTAAAGATGTGTTTCCATATTTGCTGCTCCATTACTAAAAAACAGTAAGAGAGCTTACCAGCAATGATGGAAACTAAAGACGTTAGTAACCTGTATTAAATACTCATCACTGGTGAACTAGTATTAGAGTCAAGTTCATTCTATGAGCAGTCTAGTAAATAAAGTTTACTTGCCTTTCCCCTTCAAATTTTTTTACGGAAAAAAAAGCTGAGTTTCAGCATCTCTGGATGGTTCTGCATCCAGATCAGTATGACTAAACACGCAGACTGAGAGTCACGTGATATAAATCCCAAAAAAATAATAATAGTAAATTTTGCTTAAACTAGCTTCACAAAAGCAGACTTAAAAGACGGCCAAGAAGCACTGGCGATCTATGGGAGGGGGAAAAAATCCACACCGACCGGTGGAGAGACGCTAGAACCAATGGAACCTCTTCCAGCACGAGAGCCTGTCTGCAATCGCTGTTGTAGGGTGTTAGAGCCGGGCGGGCTGCGAGAGGCACAGATTGCCATTTTGAAACACCGCCTGAGCCCGCACGGCGCTGCCAGCCCGCGGGCAGCCTGCTGCCCCCGCACGCCGCTCACGGCAGCGCCGGGACCGGCACGCCGAGCAGGACCCGCCGCGGGTCCCCGAGCTCCCCGGCGATGTCACCCGTGTGCGGGGCCCCTTCCGCTCCCCGCTCGCTGCGGCGGCGGCCCCGGCGGAGCGCGGAGCGGGGCCGCCCGGCACCCGCGCCCCACGTGCGGCGCATCCGCCCCGGCCACGGCCGCCGACCGCCGCCCCGGGGCCCGGCCGCGACCCCGGAGGGAGCCCCGCCGCCGGGAAGCCGTGCGGAAACCCGGGACACCGGGCTGGAGCCGGCTGCACGGAGAGTCTCGGGGGCCCTGGCGCCTCGCTCACCCCCACCCCAGCCCTGAGAGGTCTCCGGGATGTGACTCACGATAAATAAATACAGAGGGGTGGGAAGAAAAAAAAAAAAAAAAAAAAAAAAAAAAAAAAAAAAAAAGGTAAAAAAAAAAGACACACCCTCGGAGCCGGACTGACATAATAACCCCCTCCCTTCCCCTCCGGAGCGGGGGAAGGGAAGCCTAGCCGTTCAGCTGGGAAAGTTGAAAGAAAAGGCAAACCCGAGGGATCGGCTGCGGGGAGGGAGCCGCGGCGAGGGCTGCCCGGCGCCGCTGCCCCTCGGGCGGCTCCGGCCCCGCCGCCCGCACCGGAGAGCCGAGCCCCGCCGAGCGCCGCCGCCGGCCCCCGGTGCGCTGCCCCGCCGCCCCTCACCTGGATGTAGTTGTTTTCGCAGTAGTCGGCGACTCGAGTGAGGTTCTGGTAGCTCTCGAGCAAAGCCCGCTTGCCAGAAGGGATTTCCTCCTCTAGCAACATCTGCAACTCTGCCATTTTCCACCCCTCCGCATCGCTTCCTCTTGCATTAAAGAGACAGCGGCAGCGCCGGGCTCGCAACCCGCCTGGTATTGTGGGATTCCTCTTCGCCTCGCTTTCGTGAACGCTCGCTTTCCCCACCCATCCTTCCCCCTCTGAGGGGAGGGGAAAAAAAGGAATAAAAAAAAAAAAAAAACCAAACCAAGAAAAAAAAGAGGAAAAGCCCGCCCCCGCTGTGCGAAGGCAGCCGGGAGTTGTAGGCAGGGCCGGGTGCATGCGCGGGGCGGCCGCCGCTCATGGGCACCGCCCGCGGCCCGGAGGGACATGGCGCGGCCGGAGTGCTCGGCCGGGCCGGCTCCTGCAGCGGGAGGGGGCAGCCGGACTGCCCTTCTGGGAGCCCAGAGACCAGGGGAGACAGTGATGTCCCTCCCCCGCCCCGCTCAGAAAAGCCTCGACCCCACAGTGCTGCCCACAGAGGCAGCGCCTCTGCGGGAGAGGCCAAAAGGGTCTGGGAGGGAAGCACTGCTGTGGTTATCTGGCGGTTTGGCAGGCTAGGAGTTTTTGGAAGATCGCAGAATCAATTAGGCTGGAAACGTCCAGTGTTTCCTTAAACACCTCCAGGGACGGTGACTCCACCAGCTCCCTGAGCAGACCATTCCAAAGATGACAAAAGACTGGTAAGATGTTAGAGGGGGCAGGCAACTAGTCCCTTCCAGGGAGTTACGCCCTGAGGGGAAGGGAGAAATACTGAATCCAAACTGTGTAGATCTTCATCAAGGCCTGCCCAGTATAACTACTGGCAGTTCGTATTACCTGGATTTAGGTTCATAAGAGGAGCCTAAATACTTGGCTGAGATAAATACAGTATTCCTGCCACTCATTTACCTCAGTTGTTAATCATTGTTCAGGGCCTCCTCTGGCTATTTGCAAAGGTATGTAAGACAAAGGTCTGGTGATTACTTAGTACAATCTTTCTTGCGTGTGTTTTTTGTAAGCAAAATCCCGGTTCTGCAATGGTGCTAGAAAAGAACCAGAGTAACAGCAGGGACTGCTCTGCTGGGATGTCCGTGCCTGCTTTTGCAATGAGTAACAGGCCCAGGAGAATCCATTTCCAAGGCTCCCCTGTACATGTCATGTTCTGTGTCTCTGCAGTCACAAACACAAATGCAGTTAGTCCTTGCCTTTTAGTAGCTGTCCCAGAGAAATCCACACGGTGGTAAAAATCTGCATGTTTCAGAAAAAAAACAGTCTCAAGCACATTATATGCCTCATCTCTGCATAATCGTGTGACATTTTACATGTTCTCTGTCTCCTGTTTGCAGTACTGTTCTGGTCAGGATGCTTTGGTATTCTTGCTGCTGTTACTAAATCAAGGTGGAGAGGGGAAAAAATAGATCTCCCTTCACCTCTGAGATTAGCAAAGTCCAGCATCTCAACCCAGAACTGTAGAAGCAAGGGTGAGAGGTAGGGAGCCTAGAAAGGACCAGTGGGCCTGGGAAACTCTGCAGCTGCAGTTATAAAAGTCACCCACTGTCTGGGAACAGCCAGACAGGTACCAAGAAAAGTACTTCAGAGCTCTTTGAAGAGTGGAAGGATCTGGTATGTTTGCAGCACTTTCTGTGGCATAAAAATGCATCTACATTACTATCTTCTAATGGTTAATTTACTTGGCAGTTTAGCAAAATTGTTTCCAAAGGGTTTTCAGTAACTCTCTTTAGGGCAGCATGTAATTTCCAATAAAACACTTGATTTTTTATTCATTTTAATGTAAAATAATTAATTTTGTTTGTATTGAAATATTGGCAAGATTTAAATGTGTGCTGGGGCAAGTGTGACCAGAACCCCCCTTGGGCAGTGGCTTCTCCTTGTTTTCAGTACTGATTTCTCCTTGTTTCCAGCTATATATTAATACAAAGACAAATTCGATTTTTCTATTCACTTTGGCTGCAAATTGCTTAACACCCATTGGGCTTGGATGAGTCTATAATTGCCTACAGATCACAGACCGGCTTTATGGAAGCTGTTAACATCCTCAAATGTAACACAATTGTTGTTGGCACTTCTTAAAATGTTACAGCTAAAAAATTACAGATGTGTGGGGCCTTGCCCATCAACTTTTTTAAGTATGAGAAAAATGAGTGAAGTGTGTTTTGCTAATTGTATTGTGCTTCACTTCAGTGGGCAAGCTTGTCCTGCAAGCCCATGGCAGGACAGGCACTCAGCAGGCGGTGGGGGCTCCCAGGAGATGCATCCACCTGGAGCAGCAGAGCAGTGGCTCCAGGAGGGCTTGTAGCCTCATGCCCTGCTGCGACTCTCGACCTTAAAGGCCTTGCACAAACCCCACCAAGTGTACTTCAAAACGTTCTCACAGCTCAAGAAGACCATGCAGGAGCACATCAAAGGTCGCCACCTTGTGACAGCTGCGTTGAGGCTTTTCTGCAGCTGCCGTGGCACTGCCAGACGTTGTCCCCATGCCCGCGGGATAGAGCTGGGGTGGATAAATAGCCAGACTGGCTCCAGGTCCACTCCTGCAGGGCCTTTCAGCTGGGTGCCATACAACCATGGCAGCTGTGGGGGCCACACGATGTAATATGCACTGTGAGTTGTGGTGTGGATATGCTCAACTGATTAGAACAGCAGGTCTTATTAGCTCCTGCCCCCTGCTAGCCTTCCTTCTTCCTAAATAACTCTCTGCAGGGTCCCTTGAGTGTCTTTGCAGGCTGTTCCTCGTGCCTGAGGCTCTTGGAGGGTGCATTGACTCAGGTGCCATAGATCAGAGCTGGCTCCATGAGTCTGCATGGTGTGTACATCGAGTGATTCTAAAGCACCTGAAAGAGTGCAAATCTAGCAGAACCAGTGCTGAGCCACAATCAATAAACCTTGGGCTTGAGCTGACATTTGCTTAAAATAGTAGTGTGCATCTAAACTGCATTCACTGGGGTTTCTGTTCAGAAATTATTTTATTCTGTTGGTTCTTTCATTTTGGTTTAGTTTGTTGGGTTTGGGCTTTTTTGCTCTGTCACACTTTCTTATTACAGCAGAAAAAAATAAATTAACCTAACTTACACAAGATACTTCGAGTGTGCAAAAGAGCTGGGAATTAAAGTTTTCCTGGCTTGGGCTGCTGGACAGGCAGAGGAAAACTTGTAATTATGTCCATCAATCTTCAGCTAAACAATCACCCAAATGAGATCCTATCCAGAGTAAAATGTGCTTATATATCTCTCAGTGTCTCAACTTTAAGTCTGAGATTTTCACCTCCTCAGAGGGGCATGATGATCTCCAGGGGTAATCCTGTTTTTCTGGGACAATAGGCCATTTTTGGCTGGGAAAGAAAAATGTGACTATATTCTAAGTGCTGTTTAGAGCAGCAGCAAAGTAGCAGTATCACAGCAACTTCTCCTGCACTGTAATTTGTGTAGCTCTGTAACTGTCTGTTCCCCTTCCTTGGCCATAGATTGGCATGTGTCTTTGTTTTTCCCTTGGGAACGAACAGTACTTGCTTCAGTAGTGTTGATTGGAAAATAACCCTTTATTTTTTGTTGGACCACTTCTCAGCTGGATTGATTCCTGATTCGGTTGTTTAGCTGCACAAGCACTTCTGACAGTGCAGTGGAAAGGGAGATGGGGGATCTAAGGGGGCAGCTGGAAGCACAGAGGACACAGGGCCTGTTCAGCTACATCAGCTCTGCTGCCAAATGCCAAGTCTCATTTTCCTGTAAGAAAATTTTTGTTTATTGCAATGATAGTTACACAAGTATGGCTGTACTAGGACAAGCCCTGTGTGAATACTTTATACTTTTAAGGTTTATTTTTCCTGGTACCAAAATTTGCTTTTTCGGTATTTCCTCCGCCAGTTTAATGTGCCCAAGAAGGTGCACAGCTGCATTGAGCTGCTTTCCTTTGCTTTAGCACAGAGCCTTGTTCAAGAACCAGAATAATTTCCCATATTGATATTTCAGTTATCATCACAGGTTGTCTGGGTATTGCAGAGATGAATGGGGCTGTTCCTGCATTTTGGAGACGTCTTGTCATGCACTCTGCATTCTCGTGGTCACCTCTGCATGCCATTTTTCCCCAATTAATATTTTTAAGGTTTTCATCACAGCTGTTAACAACTGGAGGTGCTGCCTCCTGGCTTGCCAGTGGAGCAGGGGTGTTTGGGGCAGGACTGCATCCCGGAGTTGGTTGGGGACCCCAGCACAGCCCCCTGGCAGTTGCTAGGCAGCCAGAGGCTCTGTGCAGCAGAGCCAGCACAGAATTGCCAGCCATTGCTAGGCAGCCTGAGCTGCTGGGGAGCACAGAAGTAATAAGATTCAAAATTGCAGCTTCAAGAATGCACAAGATAAGAGTGGCAAAAAATAAATAGTTTTACTGTATTTTGACATGACCTTTCTCCTCTAATATATTTTCAGTTGCAGGATTTGCCTTCTGTCTCAACCTCATTTTTCATAAAACTCTCTCCTCTTCATCCCTCCTGCATGCTTATCTTCACTCCTCAGCAGTACTCTGGTGTCAGCTCCTCCTTTTCTGTCACCTCCGCTCCCCTTTTCTCCATCTGTCATCTCAGTTGTTCTCCTCCCGTTCCACTGGATCCCTTCTTCCTTTGGCCTCTTTAATTTTGGTTTTCATTCTTGCTTCTTTCTCAGCTCAGCCTCTGGCCATCAGGTTGTCTCCTGATCTTCCCTTTCCACTTTCACTGCATCAAGTAATTCCTCTCCTATTTTCCATTCCCAGCTCCCAGTCTAGGTTCCTTCTGCTGCTGTCACTTCCAGCTGCCCACCACAAGGGAGGTTTATCTTCTTAATCCCTCAAAATACTGCCGAGGCATCCACTTCCCTAAGAACATGGGAAAATGGGGCATCTAGACCCTGGTAGTGCAGCCAGATATGTGCAGGACCTCAGACAGCCCATTTCTTTCCTAGACCTACCAGGGAAGATGGCTATTGTGTGACAAATAACAAGATGACTTGCTTCTTAAACCACTAACAAATGGAGCTGAACTGTTTCGTTATAAAAACATTTTGAGGAAGGGCTGACTTTAGAGCAACCACTTAAAGCAGGAGGTGGGCTTCTGGCAGTAATCCTTTTTATTAGCATTTTTTTTCATTCTTTTATTTTATGGCTTTGAAAAGGTAATTTAAATATGAAAAGAGCCATCTTATTGCAAGGGGTAGGCATGGAGTGAAAGTCAGCTTTTTGAATAGACCCATGCAGGTTTGGCATACTCATTAGAGGGTAGGTTGGGATTTCCTGAGTTTTTAGCTGTTTGTTGGAGGATGGCAATCCTTTAAAATGGAAGAAATTCTTTGATATGTATATATGAAATAAAAATTTTCCTGGGGAAGGTAGAGCTTCTGGTCAAAAGCAGACAGAGAGACACCTTGCCCAGGAAAAAGTAATATTTGCATAATTAGCAGTGAAAGGGATTATAACAGACCCAAAGACAAGTCTCCTGTGACTCTAAATTGAAAGCAGGCACTGAAAGGGTAGATGGCCCATATCAGCAGTGTCTTACTTGTTCAGCTCTTTGGAGTGAGCATCCCCAACAGGAAGAAAATCAGTGCTTAAGGTCTTGGAAAATGTTTTAAAGTCTGAAAACACCTTTAGCACCATTTCTGTTGTTTTGCACTGCTTGATAAGGCTATGAGAATAGCACAAACAAAAATTTCCTGGAAGAATGCAAATAGAGCCACCCTGGGCTTAATGAGGCTCACTGGCTCAGATGTTGTTTGCAGAACTGTAGCTGCTTTCTTGAGAAGCAGAGCCTAAGATGGCTTTGCAAATTCATGCAACACTGCAAACAGTGCCTTGAGACCACTGCCTAGTGCTGAACACAGAGTTAAATAAGCTCTTTTAGGCTACATTTACTGCACACAGAACTGAAGTGCCTCTAGTGTTCCTTGGAGCAGCTCCACTATCTGTGTTTTTCTCTTCTCCATCAATTCCCAGTCTCTTATGATCCCAGATAATGATAGTTGATTGTACTGTGCTATCACCTAGTTTATCCACACTCAGAATTGATTACTTCATGCTCCTGGCTATACCTAACTTACCCTGTATATATGTAGACTAATTTATTTCCTATCCTCAGTACTTAGTTTCTGTGTTTGGTACAGTGGGTGAATAAAAACCAGAAAACAGTAAACATCTGTGTTTCAGAGCCAACATTTGAGCTATCTCTGTGGATTTCTTTTAATAATTACAATTATTTATCTAAGCCCATTTTTATTCTTAAAAAAAAGAAATGAAAGGCTTGTCAAAATGTGCTTAGCATAATGCAAAGCTTTAAAAGAGTATATTATTTGGAAGATAATCTAATTGCACAATTGCAGTTTTTCATTGTATTTGAGGAAATCTGAGCATGGATAGGAATTACTTTTATGTTCTTTCTATTTAGAAGATTGGTGTTTTTCTAGGCGCCACTGTTTTTTTTTTTTAATGCAGATTAAAAGCATTCGTATTCTGTACTGATTAATTGGTGTGCCTCTTTTGCATTTAAATATATACTTCATTGAATTGCAGTTTTCCATCACAAAGCAGAAAAGAAAAAATAATTAAATGATAACATCATGCTACTACAGAAGGAGTGCTATTTTCCCAATAAAAATAAATATTTGACAGCAATTTTGCAGTGATAGTATTAACAAGCACAGCATTTGGATGGCAAAATAAGGGACAACATAATAGGTTTTCTTTTTTCAGCAAGTGAAAACACATTACAGTTCTTGGGTCTGTTCCAGCTCCCAATGAAACAGTGAAGCTTCAACTGGAAGCAATTCTGAGTCTGTAGGGTAGAGCAGTGTCTGAAAAGGACTATCTTCAGTAGCACTGAAGGCAAAAGGGATCAGAGTATATACACAGCAACCTTCAGTGCAGTTGTAAACTAGAAAATCACTTCCACACTAAGATAACATTGACATCCTCCTTGGTATTGTCCCAGTCAGAGCTCAAACACAGACTGTGCAGAAATGAGGATAAAAAGTCATTACACACAGACTGACGCTATTCTCTGTTGGGAGCATTTAAAAATAAATCAGGCCACCTAGTGCATTCCAACAAAATTTAAAGGATAAGATTTGGATATTCAAAACAAATTGGGGGGGGAGTTCTTATTACCTTTCATTACATAACAGGAACAATCTCTTGTACCTCTGAGACTGATTACATCTCAAACTTAGTTTAGATATTAATCAATCTCAGCAACCACTTCTTGTTTCCTGTAGCATAATGTGGTAAAAATTGTCCTTTAATTACCACTAATGAAAGTTACCTGCAGTGAAAGTGAATATATACCACTGGAAAATGACTTGGTTCAGAGGGCAGTGAATGCAAATACGAACAATCTTAATGATGCACTGGCACAATTAGAAGTGAATATGTAAATTACTGATGACAGCTTCCTGCTGTGTTCAGCTATTTGCTGTCACCATTAACTATGAATATTTCAATTTATTTGGTCATAAGCGTAATAATTCTACAGTATCTTTCTGGCCAGTGTGTTTCCTAAAGGGTTGGGGACTTTTTAAACAGTGTAATTTAACAAACACATACTTACTCAGTATTAAAAATATTTCTAACATTCTTTAAAATATTTCTGAATGTGGTGGATAATTATGCATGCCATCACTTCCCTTTAAATGTCTGACTCTTCATTCTGTATCTGACATGTTTGTACTTCTCAGAATTTCTTCAATATGTAAGGTAGATCCTATCTAGTTTTTTACATCAATTGAAAGATGTCTCACAAATAGATATCTTTTCTTATATGCTAAGAGAAAAAAAAAAGGCTCATGCTCTTCTGACTGAAAAAGAGATCAAGATGTTGTTTTACATGGAAGATGTATTATAGAGCCCTCACTATACCATGTGTGAAATTTGAAGTTGTTTCCCCTTGTAAAGCTTTGCTTTTAGTTGCTTATACCTTTGTCAGTCTTAATGTAGTCCAAATAACACATATTACTATTTCAGACCTTATTTTTCCTCTCTAAGGAATTTGTGAGACAAGAAGAAGAAGAAATGCTTTCTGTAGCATCATTACAAACATTTCAGCCAAGAGGTTACACCCCCAGAAGCTCTCTATTTTGAATGAGGAAGGTAGTTAGCAGAAGATAGTTTCAGGGCCATACTTCCTGTTCTTCCTGAAAAACTTGACAGCATTTGGTGAATTCCTAAAGTTTTAGAACTAATAAATTTGCATACTCTCAATAGAGTTTATAAGAGCTGGAATTTACCCACTGAGGAACTGAGCTGTGCTGATAATGTTCCACTGTGCACTGCAAGGGTCAAGGGATTTTCTCTGCTTTTTTAATAGAGTGTCATTGTAATGGATAATGGCATAGAGGGAGTGTATCCCCCATCTGGAATGTAACAGTATGATGAATTCTGGGAGAAGAAATAGTGGAGGCACTTGCAGGGGCCAGATAGAAGGGGCATGTACAGGTGTGAAAGGGAAGAAGAGGAAGAAAAGGTAAAGAGGAATTGTGATGAGATTGAAGATTGTTTAGATATGTGGTGTCTGATCATAGCAGAGAACAGGTGGACTGAGAAAGCACTGAAAAACTACAAACACTTCCCAGACAGGATATAGACTTGGACTCAGGACCTTATTTTCTCTTATTTTCTCATAATAGCAAAAAAATCCACAGAAATCTGTGGACTACAGTCTACAATCATTGCCAATTACTCCTGCTATGTAAAGATCATTTGCTGTAGGTGTGAGAAATCAAATCTTGATGTTGGTTCTTATGTTGGTCACACACCAAACTCTTAGCAAGTTTAAACAATGTATTGGCCAGTCAACCACCTAGGGAGTGCCATCATCTCTTACAATCTTACAGATGTTATACTTGGCTGAGTATCATCATATAAGCTACTAAAGGGGCCTGGCCCTTTTTATCCTAAAGAACTTGTTAAAACAGGCTCTTTTTTGAAAACTCCTTTGGTTTCCAATGAAAGAAAAGAAAAATGTTTTGTACAAAAAAGTTGGGTTGAATCTCTTTTCTCAAAAGACTAATACGTATAATTTTAAATTATTTTTATTGTGTGGCCGAAAGGTTCCTTATCTCATTTCAGAGAATAGAATGCAGTATTCAAATGCTTTCTTGTTCTGCATTAGGAAATGAGCAGCAAATCTGACATACAGTGCCTCACTCAAAGATATTATGTCTTCATAACTGAAAAAGCCTCATTTCAGTAACCTCTTTAAGTATTATTTACAATAGCCTCTTGCTTTAATAGTCTATTAGAACAATAACATTTCCCATTACAGTTCTGTGGTGGATATAAACTACATGAACCTGTAACCCAAGCCTGTAACTGACGCTGTTCCATTGCTGCAGTTCAGCTGAAAGCTTGGAGGTGTTGGCTAAAGCAGCAGTGAGCCAGTCCCAACCCTGGCACCTTCCAGCAGAGTCAGTCAGCACTGGCCATCACACATCAGGGTTAGGCTGGAGGACTGGCAGTTGCCAAGCATTCCCTTGGTGCATAGCAGACAGCTGCATTTCTTCATCAGAGGATCACTTATTTTTCCACTTTAAGCAATGTCAGTAAGAGTAAGCAAAGGACTTTGTGAATATTGTGTATTATTACATTAGTGCATAACTAAGGTACTAATATGAGATTATCCAATACATATGTTGAATATGGCAAAATTGTCCACTGTACTTTATATCCAGCTTTTTATACCCTCTAATTTTAAATGTACCTAAAGAAAATGGCTTGGAGCTTCCAATCCATCAGCTGTGAGATTGTTCAACAGTCTGCTATGATACTGGACAACTTTTGTGATGCTAAGAGTGACAGTGCCATATAACTTTTCACACATTTGCATAGAAATGTACTTCTCAAAGGTTTAGTGAAGCCACAGGGGAATATATTTATTTATAAGTGCGTAGGAATAAGGGTCACAGCAACAATCTAACAATTTATATATAATCCATTGCTAGTGCTTATTCACAAAATAGACAGTATAATTTATACTATCTAATGCATAACCATTTTTGTATAAAAGGTTTTAATCAAATAAAGGGAAATGTCAAGAGAAGGTCAACGAAGCTGGTGAAAGGGCTGGAGAACAAGTCTTACAATGAGCAGCTGAGGGAGCTGGGGTTATTTAGCCTGGAGAAAAGGAGGCTCAGGGGAGACCTTGCAACTCTACAATTACCTGAAGGGAGATTGTATTCACCTGGGGGTTAGTCTCTTCTCCCAGGTAACAAGTGATAGAATGAGAAAAAATGGCCTCAAGTTGCACCAGGAGATGTTTAGATTGGATATCAGGAGAAAATGTCTTCACTGAAAGGATGGTTAAGCATTGCCCAGGAAACTGGTGGAATCACTGTCCTTAGAAGAAAAAACGTGTGGATGGGGCACTTCAGTGGAGAACATGGTAATGCTGTGTCAATGGTTGGATTTGATGATGTTAGAAGTCTTTTGCAACCCTGACAATTCTAGGATTCTAAGTAATTTTTATTCAAATGCAGAGTAATACCAAAACTATTATATCGGTTTCAAATTCATGTCTTAATTTATGTTGGAAATCTCACAATAGCGGGCTGGATTTTGTGTGTTCCTCCCCCTCCTCCCCTTACCAGGCAGATTTCTCCCATCATTTGTCTTCTGAATTTGTGTAGGAAAACTTCAAAATAATGACAGGATATGTTTTGCCCGCAGCTGGCATGTATTTATATATTAAAGCAATATACCACTATTTGATATATCTCATATTTCTTATCCTTCTCTGTTAGTAGGAAAAGATTTAGTCACAAGGGGGTTTATTTTCATATGGATCAGTAATCTGAAAGCTAAAATCAGGACAATAGAAGCAATAAGTCTCTGATTTTAGCTGGAGGGTTGGTATGAATTTCTTCCTTCTCACTATTCCTGACATTTAGAAATCTGGTTTGATATTTAATTATATTACTCAATAATTAATCCGGAATAATTTACCACATCTCCTACCACTTAAAGTTATTTGTTTTGCTCAACCATTTCTCAATATCATGCTTGTAGAAAGGAAAGTTTAGAAATTTGAATACTATAAAACACACTGCCACATCTGTTATACAGGGAGGGCCATGTTGATGAAAGAATTAATCCTGTCTATCTACTTAATATAGATGTTTAGGACATACCTGACTTCTGTGTAGGGGTAAATGGATAAATGTGTCTACGTCATAAATATCCTGCTCCAGCAGGATAGAAATACCTGTTACTGTATTGCCAAAGTGCTCCAGCTCAGCTGTGGGAGCCTGGTTCTTCAGGGCAGTGTAACTAACCCCAGGCACAATCCCAACTGTGCCTTGACCTTGGAGGTTTGCTCAGACATCTGCATCTATGCAAGAAGCTTGTGCTGGAATGGTTTTATGGCCGAGATTTGGCCTTCCTCACACTGCCCCACCAGGACAAATCTGTAACAGGGCCTTGGTCAGTACCTTTAAACTGTTTGACTGAACCTCCTTTGCTGTGTCTGGAAGAAGGGGAGGAGCATTAAGGAGAGCAGTTTCAGAGGCAGATCAGAGGGGCAGCAATCAGCAGCCGTAGATGTGCAGGAGATGGTCACCTCAGCCTCCTGGGAGCAGCTAGCAAGGAATGTGTAAATGCAGCCTGAATTTGGGGAAAGAGGTTTTAAAATTATTTATTATAATGTAATTTGACTCTGTCAGTTAAAATGGGGTAAAGCTTGAACATTAGTAATTTGTTCTACTTTGTTTTTCCTTCCCAGCCTTGGATTGAAGGGGAAATTCAGTTACACTGCAGGGTGAGTTGACACCCTTGTTCTGGCACCATCCTGCTCTTTTGAATAGTGCCTGATCTGTGAGCTAATCTGATAAACGAAGACATTTTGTGCACACATGGTGTGCATTTTAAAGAGCTTCAGTGTATTAACAAACTTCTCTGAATATGGTGGGTCCTACTAGGAAGCACATAATTTGAGGCACATGAGAAAGTTGCAGACCTGAGGAAGTAAAGAAGGTTCATTTGGAATGACTGAACAGCCACTACAAAGCTGCTTTTTAGGTTGGGCATGAGCTTTCACTTGCTTTTACTACAATTATTTAAAATGTGTTTTCTCAAATAATTCCCAATCACTTTTCGATATCTCTTTTTAATAATTAAAATATCCAGACCTATTAATTTGGGGGCTTAACCAGTTTCTTTGTATCTTCCAATTTCCAATTTCAGGATATGTAAGACAGCTTAATGTTTTCAATATCTGTGTGAAAAAATGTAATAATTTTATAATTTTTGTGCATATTTATTCTGTTATCATTGATACCCTATATCAATTATGCCATACATTCTTTAATGAAATATATTACAATGATGCTTTGGTAATGCAGATTACAGCATCCAGCAACCATGAAGCTCTTTCACAATGATTTAGAAAACATCCATCTGTGATTCCTACTGTGAGTGCAAATCTGAGTCAAGAAATAAGGGGAATGGCAGGTGGCAGGAGAATAAACCACAAGGCCAGAATTCCTGACAGACAAGGCTTATAAATGTGCATAGGACTTAATTTTATTATTACAAAATCAGTGAGATGCTTGAGATGTTGAGCTTGAACGTGTGTGTAAGTCAACACATCTGCTAGTTTATCTTCAAAAGACATGTTTGGGCTGTGGTTACAGTGATTTGGTCTTTGAGTTGTGAATGTCTTTTGTTCCTTCCTCTGTCCTGCACACAATTTTGGATTCACTTACACAGAATAAAGGGGGAGCTGTGGTGGGAGTGGAGTCAGAAGGTTTGTGCAGCTATGTGAGTCACAGCACACCCCACCTAATCCATGGGAGAGCCCTGCCTGCAGTACTGCATACTGTGGGGTCCTGACCACAGGAAAGACATGGACCTATTAGAGCAGGACTGGAGGAGGCCACGAAGATGATCAGAGAGAGGGAATAACTCTCCTGTGAGGAAAGGCTGAGAGAGCTGGGGTTGTTCAGCCTGGAGAAGAGAAGGCTCCAGGGAGATCTTGTTGTCCATTTGGTTGGAGACATTTCTTTGTCCCTTTAAAAGGGACAAACATTTTACTAGGGCCTGTTGCAATAGGAGAAGGAGTAGTTTTTAAACAAAAAGGCATTAGATTTGGACTATATACAAGGAAGACATTTTTTACAAAAAAATGAGAGTGGCTAACCATGGGAACAAGCTGCCCAGACAGTTGGTAGCTGCTCCAACCCTGAAAACATTGAAGATCAGGTTGGATGGGGCTCTGAGCAGCCTGCTCCAGTTTCAGATGTGCCAGCTTGTTGCAGTGGGTTTGGACAACATGACATTTAAAAGTCTCTTACAACCCAAACTATTCTAAGATTCTATGATTTTATCAATAGCTGATTATGTACCCATCAATTTCATACAGAACTTCACTACTTTATACTCTATCATGTATGTACAAATATACATATATATATAGTTGGTCATTGCACTGTTCCCTCTATTACAAACCACAAATACATTCTCCAAATATTTAACTATTTTTAAACTTTTTGGAAAAGAAAGTGAGTAAATAGTGTCTACAGTACATTTATCATGATATAGACTGTGGAATAGAGAACACGACTAATCAAAGGCTTTAATCACAGTGTTTAAAACCCATCTTTTTATTTACATTAAAAGGAAAAACAAAGGAGATCTAGTTATCTGCATCTTCTAAAATTAGATCTTCTTAAATAAGCACATACAGTTTAATCACATTCAAGAATTTTAAATGAGCCAGCAAAGAGCATTATGGACTGTTAATATTAATTCTCAGACAGTTTTCAAACATTGGAGAAGTTCCAGAGCACTGAAAGAAAGCAAAGGTTGTGCCAATATTGAAAAGAGATACATAGGTATTATACTCTTATCAACTTAATATTGATCCCAAGTATATGGCAGAATGACTAACAGAAGACTCCACAAGAAAAAATTAAAGAACAATTTAATTAATGCAAATCAATAGGAATGTATGGAGACGTATACATATTTTCAGGATAACTCAATATCCTATGGTGTGAGAATACAAATGGAATAGATAAATGTGTTGTAGAAATGTATTTATATTCTGTAAAATATCTAACTTAATAAACCTTTGAGAAACTACAAATTAAAAGATTTAAAAGAAATAATTATTTTAATAGAAAATCATTATGGTGCATATTAAATTTTTAAAAAGGTTCATAGACTTCAAAAGTGGTCATAAAGGATATATTCATCTTCACTCCTTGTTGGTTAACTTGATTAGCCTCCAAGAAAACTATAAAAGAGTACACACTTATAATAGGGGTCCTTGACAACAAGTAGGGTAAGAAGATCCTGTGCTTTGAGGCCTTCACCCACCTCTGTATCCAAAAGGGCCATTGAATTCTGGACATAAGAGTGAGAATATTGAGTTTGGAGAAGGCAATACTTCAGTCTTCTATTGCCTCTGACATTAATACTAGTACCTAGTAGTAGTATCAATGATTCACAAAAGATGTTAAAATATTGGAAAGACATAGCACTGAAAGGATGAATTCACTGGAGTGAAAACATTGAATTCAGTTTTAAATAAAAGAAATGCAGGAAGTGCTTGATTTCTATTTATACAGTTTTGTAGGAATGTTGGAGAACCCTTCAAGAGGACAGAAGGGAACTTAGTAATCTGGTACACATGGCTGCAAAAGGATTAAAAACTGGTATTTTTAATATTTTGCATGGCATTTTAATATTATGCAGGGTATATTTTACTGTTCTGTTTCTTTTGCATGGCAAAATGTAGTATTAATATTTGATTTCAGGATGTGGTAAAGTAATCTCTATGACACTGAAGACTTGGGCTCTTAATGGGTACATCTTTGGTTGGAGAATTATAATGCCTCCCAAAACTGTCCTCTGCCCTGTGCTAGATAACTCAGTGTGACAGATTCCAATGTCATTGTTGTCACAGTGATGTGGCCATCCAGCTCCCTTTATCTGCAGCAGACCTTTAAACACCTCTCTTTAGGGGCATTCGAAGACTTCTGTAGATTCAAAGACAATTTTCATTTTGTGTAGATAAATTGCCTCTATTTCTTGGGTTATTTTTAAAAACCAGCAGTAATTAGTTAGAAATCTATTCAGCAAGCTCTTTGATTTTTTTTTTCTTGTTTTTGGGAAACAAAAACTGACAGCTCTCTTTCCTCATTAACCTATCATTTACAGAAGCTTTGATATAAAGTTTCTCATGCTGAACATATGTTATAGTGATTAGAATACTTTAGTGCAAAGAAAAGTAAAAAAGCACTTAAGATACTTGATTTCCTCACTTTTAATCCATCCTATTAATTCATACAGTATTTTTCTGCCTTAGAATACTCAGTATAATAATTTTTTTCGTTTGTTTTAAATGGCGAAACACATGAGGTTCTGATCTTGAGATGTTGTTAATGGTTGTAGTTCACCCATCTACCCCATCTAAGTGAACTGGACAGACCTTATCACCCCAAAACTGTGAAGCAAAGACAATGCCTTTATTTCAGTTGAGCAGAAATGATCTAACAATATAAACTGAAATAGCTCCTGAATGTCAAACTTCTTTTTCAATAAAGCTTCCCAGATAAATTTTGTTAGAAATGTCTCACTGCAAACGTGATCTGAATATGAGAGTGAAAAATCCATGGTTCATAACTGGAAAGTGTCTAGCTGGCACTGATTTCTACAGAAGTCTGATCTTTACAATGACTGATACAGCAAAAGAGCTGAGTGCTTGTGGGCATGCAATGAAGTGAGGTCCTGTGCTGAGACACCCAATTAAACTCAGTCTTAAATCCTTCTGAGAGTTTGTTGGAGGACTCACTCCAGTAACTCACCAATCTGTTGAATTAGGTTGTTGAAATCCATTGACCAAAACGACAGTGGTATATTTTCTGTCTGGATAAATAGCCACAATGATAAACACAAGCCTGAAAATACTCAGATCTTTGCCAGTTATATTCTGGACTCTGCACACTGGTAAGTGTGTTTCATGAAAAATGTCATTAAAACCATAATTTCACAAATTTATTTTTCAGACTTGCTAGAAAGAATAATAAATTTTTTTGGCTAGAATTTTAAAAGAACATGAATAAAGTAAGGCTGTTTCGTTCTTTCCCCTTTCCAAATACAGAAAAGAAAATATCACAAGAGCTGCCTGGCTATAAATATGCCATTGCATAAGCACATTAATATGATACAGTCACAGATTTTGTTTGCTATTCCCAAGAGGCAAATTACACAGGGATAGCCTGCTAAAACTTTAGCAGCAGTAGCTGAGAAGACAAGAAGCACAAATGTCAAAACAGGAAAAATGTACCAGACACAGTTCGATTTTTCAGAGACAAATTCTTGTTCATTTGCATTATGAAAATGTGTAACACCATAAATATTCCCAAATCAATCAAGTAATTCCAAATTTATATCACTGTACATGACAGCACAATTTGACCTCCAGAAATTGTATATTTTACTGAAGGGAAAGGATTAAGTATTTATTATGAGCTGTCTTCTGATATTTATAATAAGACACGGTTTGTCATTGCTCCAAGATGAAACTACATACTTTTCAAAGCTCAGTTTATGGCAGTGTAAGGGAATGGGATTTTTAGAATGTTCTTTCTAGAATATGAAAATTTGAACAATTCTCTTATAACTATCTGCTGGCTCTACAAGAATAATACCTTGAGGCAGTAAGGAAAACTGAACTTTATTAAAAATTTCATCAAAGAGATGAATAGTAGGCTTGGAGGAAAAGAAAAAGAGGGGCTTAAGACACAATATGCCACTGCATTATGCTTTAGAATCTACAAAGATACAAACCCTGTAAAGGGTTTTGACTTCATAAGTGCTGTATACTACAATGCAAAGTCAAATGCTGCTGAATATCTTTGGAAGTATGATCATATTTTGTTCTTCAAAGAGCATTTTATGAAACAGATCCAAGCTTATACTCTTGTTACTCCATCTACTTTTTTGAAGTAGGTGTGAAGTGGGGGAACATGGCAGAAAACAAAAACTCAGGTTGAAATATTGATCACTGAAAGACCTGAGATACCTGAATTGAATGACTCAAAAGATTTGAAATGGGATCTGTTACCTTCAATGCCTTTGACGAGGAGGAGGCTAATCCTTAGGCAAAGAAGCTGCCATTAATAATAGTAAAATATAATTCCATTACTTAATCCCCAACTGTGAAATGAATGGGTATTTCTAGTCAAGTTATTAAGGGGTATAACTGAATCTCACAAGGAAACTTCTATCCCCAAAAGCATTCTCGTTTGTGTCAAACTAGTCCTTCGCCCAAAGGGCTTTTGCTGAGGAACAGGGATTGGCCTACATAAGTGAACAAATTTCAGCTGCTGTTTTTGCCATATTCATGGTAAGCAAATAGTTCTCTTTATCCAGAGCTGTTGGTTTTGACACAAATATCCTTCATGATTTCATTAAAAAATCCTCTGAGTAAATGTTATTTGAAACATTAGCCTTTCTGCTATAAACAGTGGAGAAAGTTCTCCTTACAAAAACCTCTTCCCTTCTTAGACAACATCTTTCCATTCTTCATCAGCATGTAGATTTGACTGCGAAATTGTAATGCTAATTTCGTTCTTTGTAATTATGACTATTAGGTTTTAAATAATTCATTTTTCCTCCCTGTTGGATTACATACTTCAAAAAGTAAGCCTTGCTAAAATTACATGCTCTTGGATCTGGTAGCTTACAGAACTTGCTCATAATGTATATGAGACTACAGTCCACTTTCTTGAGAACCATTTTTAAAGTATTCTATAAAATACACGGCTGTGATTCAGACCCTTGAGGGAGCACTAGGCATAATTGGTTCCAGTTTCAGCTTTTCACTTGCATAATTTAACTGGCTCCTTTGTCACTCAAGGAAAATGAAGGTGCTCTTCAAGCTGGGCTGGGGTATAGCTCAGCTCTGGAAGCAACTGCGAGAAAATGAATGTAGTAGGATACAAATGAAAATTAGAAAAAAGGACAGTGGTACCTCACAAATGGCACAAAATGAGGATTGTAAGGTAAATCCACACATCAGACTTTGACAGATTATCCTGTGGCATAGCAGCACTGAACTTGATAACCAGCCCTAATGCATCTGTGAAGGATATGTCCAAGGTTACACTCAAAACCATGCTTGTTTGCCTTTTTTTCAGAGATCCCCTAAATGTATTCCTTCAGCAGCTACAACAGCATGCTTCCATACAAGATTGTATGTGTCTCAATGCTGCCAGGAATGCCTCATATTAGTGATTCACAGGCTCTCCATAAGCAGTTAATGAAACACCAAGTGAAGAGGAGAGTGAGGACTGCAAATCACTCAGACATGTCAAGTGTCATGCACTGCACTCGCTGCCAAATCACGCTGGTAGCAGAGCACCACGGTCTCTCTTCTCTTGCACCTCAACTGATGGGCATTGTTGGTCACTGTCATGTTCCCAAAGTTTGGCTTCTCATACATTGGATCATAACAAACATCAGAGCAAGTCATACTTACGATTACTTTGGAGACTGCTTTTGTGCAACAATAGAAACACAGCTGAGTTTAGCACATACATCATCATTAGATTTTGCAAGCATGTAATAAAATTTTGTTCCCTGAAGAATGGAGCCTATGTCCTCCTTGAGATAAAGCTACAGATCCATTCCTGGCTGTCTGTGAGAGATGAGAGAGTCTCCTTTATTAGCTGTACTCCATATTTAATTATTGTTAACTCTTTATGGAAGCCACAGCACTGAGAATGCAAAATATACATAAAGACATCTATTAACAATACTAATTAATATTAAATATGAGCATTAAAATTAACTAGTAATTTGTGATATGTTCTCACAAAATGTTCATCAGTGCTCAAAATTTCCCTCTCATTTACTATTTCATGCTTTTGTCAGAGCATGATGGTACTGATTATTTTGGGTTACTTCAGTTACCTCATTCTGGATCTGCAGATCTTACACCCTCACACGTCTTCAGTTCAAAGAGGGCAGCTTCTGTTTCTGCACATAGCCATTAAATAGGTTGTCATTTGCATCTCTTCTAAAGCCTACTTCCAGTGAAAGTCAGGGAACATTCATTATAAAAATGCAGACTGCATTTCTCTTAAATCAATTAAAAGGCAAACATCATTATAGATTGTCTCAAATAAACAGAATTTACACATCAGCTGGCCTCACAAAAGGCTCCTAATTTTTGTATTACATTTGAAATTAACTCCTTGCATGCTCAAAGAATACGAAGACCCATTTATCTTCAAAAAGCACGTCCCTTTGATCTGAGCTTCTGTCATTCCTACCTTCATGGATTAAAAAAAAAAAAAAAAAAAAAAAGATCTTAGTATGAAGCTCACAAGCGCTTTAGAAATCTAGCACTCAAAATTAAAAACGCACAGGAATTATTCTGTAGCATTCAGGAGTGGAGCAGTGCTTGTAACATGGGTTCATCATTTGCCCAGTGTGGGGAATCCTATCTGAACACCTCTGGAAAGTGTCAGCTTCTCTCCAGCAAAGCTCTCCCCAGGCCAGCTGGCTGCTGATCTTGTAGAATGTACTAGCTCAGCAGAGCTGGGGCTGATCTGCTCTAATTCCCTCTCTCTGGAGCTTTTCTTTCCCACCAGAGGGCATACACTGTGAGCACACTACTGCCTTCAGAGGAATTTAAAATATATATTGTGTACTAGATAAATGAACTGACTTGAATGCCAAGTTTTTGTACTCAATTCCATTCAATGGGGTTGTTAATTCAGCCACTTGCTCACTGGGTAAATTATTCCATTTGCTACAAAAGCAGTTGGTTTAGCATACTTTTGTTTGACTTTGCAGAGCGCTGGATGCGCAGCGCTTTTGAATAAGGCCATTCATTTATTTAGCTACTGAGCTAACTGGTAGTACTGTGCTGGTATTCACCCACATCTCTGGATACCATGGAAATAGTTGCTCCCTGTTCTAGGCATGCCTAAAATTTTAATGTAAATACCAGTCATTAAAACTATTTCAAAAAATGTGTCTAATTTAGGTGAATTTGTGGGACTAGATGCGGGTGTGAGGATGGCTGAGGAGGGGAGGCAGCAGCACAGCAGACTGCCAGGCGCTAGATGGCTTGAAGATAACTGAGGTCCGTAAAACGGGTGGGTTATGGCACGTTTTGAAATTTTCACTTTTCCTGTATTGCAGCAATACAAGCAGGGGAGAGAGAGGGTAGGAAGAGGAAGAGGAAGGAGAGCGAAAGAAACTACGTTTCCCGGCGTGCCCCCGCGGCCTCGGGGCGGTGCGGGCGGAGGGAAGGGCAGGGAGCCGCTGTGGGAGACGTAACATGGGCGCCTGAGGCCGGGCGGGGGTCGGGTGGGCTGAGCGCGGGGCCGGGCAGGGTGAGGGCGAGGCCGCTCCGGGGCGCTGGGCGGGCTGACCCGGCCCCGCTGGAGGGGAGGCGCGGCGGCGGGGGCCGAGCCCGGAACAGGGCCGGGCTGGGGCTGGGTACGGCCCGGCACCTCCCGGCACCGCTCCCGTGCAGGCGGCTGCGGCGGGGCGCTGAGCTGTGCCGAGCCCGCCGCTCCGGACGCGGCCCCGCAGCCGAGCAGCAGGCGGTGAGGGGCCGGGGCCATGGCCGAGACCGGCTCTCTGCACGCCACCAGGTTCGAGGCGGCCGTGAAGGTGATCCAGAGCCTGCCCAAAAATGGTGAGTGCGGCGGGGGCGCCATCGGGAGCGGCGGGCACCGGTAGCGGGCAGGCCCGGCGGGGCGAGGCCGCGGCCGCGGGGGATCGGGGCAGCGGCTGGAGCAGCGCTGCAAAGCTCGGCTTTAGTGCCTGGCGGGGGAAGCGCCGCCTCGGGGCCTTCCGAGCCCTGCCGGGAGCTCCTCGGTCGGGAGCCTGGAGCGGGGAATCTGTCAGTCCCCGCGATTTCAGCCTCCCTGAAATCCTGAAGTTGCTTCAACACAGCTGTCACCGTGATTTCCCCGCTGCTGAAAGAGTTAACAAAACGGAAAAGAAAAAAAAACCTCAGTTTTTATCTTTTTGATAAGGTTTATGGGAATAATTTTTTAAAAAAAATTGTTTATTACATACATCATTAATTCTGGTGTAAAGTAAAATCGGATGTTTTGGAGGTTCTGAGCTAAAGGTCACTGTAAACTTCTAATGATTAGAATCCAACCTCAAGCTACTTAATTTAATGGATTAGTTATGAATCTTCCCTGCCAGCTGTTAAGAGTTTTATATTTACATCTTTTACCTCTACAAAAGTGTGTTCCACAAAGGAAGAAGAGAAAAGCAAATCGGGAGGTATGGTGAAAATGTTATGGAAAGTGTTGTCAGATACCTAAAGTAAACAAAAACACTGCAGAAGGCTGTGTTTTGGGTTAATTGTGTTTGTTTGGTTTGGTTATTTTTTTGAGTTCTGGAGACTCTTGGTTAAGTTATCATTTGTTAACAGTAAAGTGACTTGCAAGGTGCTTTGTTTACTGAGAGCTAAACCTATCCCTTTAAACTGAGTGAAAGGACATCAGTTTTATGTTACTTATTACCTTTTTTTATTCTAATTGTGGAGTTTGACCTTAGCAGTAGTAAAGGTTATAGTCCTTTAAACTCCATCTGAAACTTGCTGTTTGTACAGTAAATATTTTCAGTGCTGCTGGCTCTCCATAGGTGAGGTGAAGATGTTCTCTGTTGACTTACATTGTACTGCTGTGAATCAGGCTGTAACAGGCTGCAGGCTGTTTTCTCAGAGAACCACTAAGCTTGTAAAATACTCACTGATATTCTTGATGACAATTTAATTGTATTTTTAAATGTTTTCACTAGGTTCATTCCAGCCAACGAATGAAATGATGCTCAAGTTCTATAGCTTTTATAAGCAAGCAACCCAAGGACCTTGTAACATTCCTCGACCTGGATTTTGGGATCCAATTGGTAGATACAAATGGTAACTTTTCATGATTTGTTGTTTTTGGCATTTTTAATGCTTGGTCTGGAGATGTTTAGAAAAGTAGCACTTGGAGGAAGAAACGCTAAACTTTTTTTTTTAATATAAAAAGAACATCTACAACCTTTGATGCTTGAATTAGTTTTCTGTTGTATTCCAGCTTTTTTAACTCAGATAATTCTGAGACTTGCAGGTGGATACATTTCCCTGGATTATGCAGGTGGGCAGGTTTTTCTTGGGCAGCCACCATCATGGTAGCTCTGCAGTGTTTATCCCATGTTGTAAAATGAAGTCTTAGGTGCTCCGAAGTGAGTGATGTAGATGAGTGTCTGGAGTTCTTCCTTCTTGAGTTTTCTTGTGTGATGTGAGCCTGAAGTAAATAAGTGCTCATGGCAACCACTAATACAGGTTTGAGCTCTTGGTGGGGAGGTTGGGTTTATGTCTTTCTGGTTTGTCTGCTCAGTGGCAGGGCTTCCCACTATCTGTGTTTGCCTTGGCCTGGGAGGACTTCTGATTCACCAAATTGCTAAGTTATCTTTGAAAAGCCAATATGAATGTTTTGCATATAATATTTTAATGATGATTTGTCCTGAAGAAAAAATATTATTGCTGTCATGGTGGTCTTGGAAATCTGTGGAACTTTTAGGACTTTTTTTTTTTTTTTACTCCTTCTTTCCTCCTCAGCCTCCCCAAACCAGAGTTCAGGTGACTAGGACAGTGAGATTTCATCCACCTGGTTGGTTGTAGCTGGAATGTGAGCCACCAACCTTGGTTGTTTTCTGTGAGTGGGACAAATACTCTGAAATGTCAAATCATGTGCAAGAGTGAGGAAATGTTTTATTGCAGTCTGTGTTTGATAGATTCCTTGTGCAATACTGATAAATTTGGTTAGTTTTCTGTCTTGCAGAGTGGGAGAAGGGAAGATTTTATTTAGGTCATAAGTAGCTGCTGTGGTAACTATTTTCCTACTAGACTGATGTGTCTTTCCCCAGTTACTAAATTCAAAAAGGACAGATTTTTCCTGTAGCTTGTTCTACCTCAGTGACAGCTGTTTGTAAGTGCTGGCTGAAGTGTCTGGGCCTATTTTATACAGCAGAGGATCTTAAACTCAACTTAGTCAAAAGGATAATGTGTGTGTCTCATATCTGGGCTTATTTACAACCTACTGGGTACAAAATAATAGGTAGTCAGTGAGGAACTCTTCAGTCCCAGTCTGTTCAGTTTGTTGCTTCTTCTTCCACTGTGTGATTATCCTGGCAAATTATATATTTGTACTTAAAAAATAATGTGAATCATTCTTACATTTTACTTGTATCAGAGAAACTTTGGACATTACATAACTGACCTACTTAAGGCCAAGTTGAAAAAAATCCAGTACGCCCTGAATATACTGAAGGTGTGTGTGACTTTTTTTCCTAGGGATGCTTGGAGTGCCTTGGGAAACATGTCCAAAGAAGAAGCCATGATAGCCTATGTTGATGAAATGAAAAAGGTATGTTTACTAATGAAGGGATTTTCTAGAACAAATGTTCCAGAAACAGGAATATGAGGGGCTCTTGCTGAATACTCCTGCTGAAGCTCCAAATGAGTTGTGAACTGTGGGAACTGTTACATTTCAGTACTGTGCTGTTTAGCCTGTGGGAAGAAGAAAATTACCAAGTTCCTTCAAAAGCTACAGAATTTGTGTTGTTTTCAGAGAGCCATGAGAGCTCTGTCTGATATGATGCTTAAATGACAGAGCTAAAGAAAGTGAAATATTGGAATCGTGGTAAAGGGGGCTTTAAGGAAAATAAACTGTACCACACACTTCCTCAGTTCTTAGAGCTGAGAGAGGTAAGTTATCCTGGAAAAGAGACTAAAACAACTTTCTAGAAGGACTTTAGGAGAAAAGGTCTTACTCTCATGGCTGGAGACATGAATATAATGAAATATGTAAACTTAATAATTTCTGATTTTTCAGGAAGAACTTGGCAACCTGAATTTTCTGTACGGTTATGAATATATTCTATGAATACTATAGTTACAGTGAAACTATTAGCATTGAGTAATCTGCTCCGTTTTCAAATAGATGTGTAATTTGTAAACAGTCACAGTTACCATATTAAGCAGGAATTGCAGCATTAACTAAAGTAAACAAAGTTGAAAGTTTCATGTCTTATGTTACCTAACCTTTTCACTGCAGTCTTGTCACTGAAACTTTTAGAGATTACTTTTCCAGTTTAAAGATTATTTGCTGTCAATCTGAATAGAAGTATATTTGTAATCTGTTATTATAATGAGGTTTGAGTCAAGGGGAAAAAGTTCTACTCCAAATACACTTGCTCTTTTCCTATCTTAACATCAAACTCTGAATCTGTTTAATGGGTGATACAACAAAAATTTTTACTAGGCAAGGAGCTGGAGTCTGATTTACTGGGTTTTTTTTTTTTCCTGTCTGTAGCTTTGGTAATTTAGTTCCTGCTGCTATGACTGTATTTGCTCTAAAATGAAAAATAAGCAGCTCTAGAAAACACAGAAAGCTAAATACTGTTTGTTTGATTAAAAATCCCACTAAATTTTAATAATTCCTATGAATGTGTGCCACAAGGTTTAGTGTTTCATTTCAAATCCTGGATTTAATATCTGTTGATATTTCAGTTGATTACTTTATGGTTTTTTTCAGTGCAGTAACTGATTTGGTCAGGACACTAAAACCAAGTGAAACTACAATGTTGATCTAAAAAAGTTCTAGTAAGCCTCCTGTGAAGAAGTCTGCTTCCTTGACCCTAATGAACACAAATATTCCGCTTCTTTGCGGATTACATGTAGGGATTGGAGAGCAAATGACTTTCTGCCTTGCTCAGCTTTGAAACTGGGGAATCTGTTTACCCTGCTTTGGTGCTGTTTCAGCTCTCACATTTGGAATACTAGCTTCAGCTTTTCCATTCCAATTGATTCTACTTGCAATGTCAATGGAAGTGCATTTCAAATGGATCAGCACATACTGCACTAATCCTCATGGACTTACTGTTGGCAGTCTGCTGTTGCTGCATAGGTATCCATGTCTGAGGGGGCAAAAACCCACTGGTATGCTGATATCCCAGGACTGTGTTTAAGAGTGTATAAAACTGCCATATTTCCCCAGCCCTGGAGCATTCCCTGGCATTTGCACATTGTGTTGGGGCTATGCACGCATGAGATGACCCTGTCACAAAATTCTGTATTTGTTTTGGGGTTTTTTTCCCCCTTCCTTAACATGGTAGCCTTGAAAATCATGCTTGAGGAATGTGTCTGGGTGAGGTTTTGATATGCTGGTGAGAGATGACCAAATGTCTTATTTTTAGTTAAAATAAACAAAATGCACTTGAGCTCAGATTCAAGGTTAGTTTGTTTCAGGTAGAATTTCTGAAATTTATTGTGCAATGCTGTTTAAATGAATTTGTTTACATTTCAGATATATTGTTTTGTTATGTATTACAAATAAACGATGTCTTAGCATGAAGTGTTAACACTATGTGGTGTTTCTAATTTAAAACATGAGTATATATGAATTGTGTGACATCCAAGGAAAACAGTAAATCAGGATACATAATAACTTATTTTTGACTTTCATATTTTGGAATTACATATTAAGCTGAGTGGCTGTAATAAGCAAGCAGTTAGTTTTGCTGATGGAATATTTTCTCTTTTTGTGCTCACCTAAAACTAGTTAGAAAAATTCTAAGAATTCCTATAAGTAGAACAGAATATATTGAGGTCTGTCTAGAATACATGAAGAGCAGTAATATGAATACCTGATAGAAATGCATGTATGAAACAATTTACAGAGCTGACTACAGAAATAAATACATAATAAACAGAAGCCTTATTCTGGAGTAGGCTTCTTGTTTCTCTCAATGTTACTGAAGTAAAAAAATCAGCAGTCACAAAACTGTTCAATCTCTGTTTCATATCCAGCTCTGTGTGTCTGAGTATTTCTCCCTAACAAAGACAGAATGAATTACATACACTGAACAGATCAGAGAAGTGAAGTGATCAGGCAGTGAAACTGCAGGTCGATAGAATTGTTATCTCTTGGTATCCTTGACTGGTTTACAAGTGTTGACTTGCTAGGTGTTAGCCTGCCTGGAGCTCCTGCTCTCTGCAGCAAGCTGCAGCTTTTGCTCCTGCTGCCTGCTGGCGTGCTTGGTGTGTTTGTGCAGCAGGTTCTGTGGCAGCCTGCACCTTCATCTGTTGCCTTCTTGGTGCCCTTCAGGAGGAGGAGGTGTACTGGAGCTGTTAGTTTGCTTCAGCCTGTGTTTTTACATATAACTACTGCAACTTGTAAAATATGGTAACTAAAAAAGTAGAGGATGAAAGAGGAACAAAGCTATTGGCAAAAACCTTGTTTGAAAGGACTTAAACTAGAATGGGACAATAATACCATGTGCTTTTAAAACAGTATCCAGCTATTGAATCTCTTCTGTTTAATTTATTTTAGATTTAAGATTTTGCATTCCTGTTATATGATCAAAGGTACTGGTTTTGTAACTTAAAATGAGGAAATGCTCCAAATTACTCCAAGAGCAGAACTTGGTTCTAGTTTGTTCTTTTAAGTGGGTCTTTGTGCTGTCTCAGTTTTGTTATATTGTGTTTGTTTGGGCTTAGCAGTACCTATTAGAGCACGTTTGATCTGCTCCTTGCCTTCCATTGAAGGTGGCAAGGTTTGAGAGTATGAAGAATCCTCTAAGACTAAAAAAGTATTTCCATTTTATTTTCTCTGTGGAAAGATTTGTCTATAAAATAATTGGCTAACAGCAGCCTTTTAAACTTTGAGATTATTTCTGCAATTTTGAACTAAACTATGGATTTTAAGGTCTACTAATAAATACTGTGTCAAGGCTGTGTTTTAGTGTTGGTAAATGCATTAGCTGTCTCATCCCATCTTCACCTGAAAAAAAATAATATAAGATTCTTGTTCAATAACTTAGTTTTATGTTGTTTCCCTGTAAGTAAAAATAAGTTAAACAATCAGAACAGCAAGTTTAGTGACTTAGTGAAATGTTACTGAGTTTTACAATGACCAGCAGTTTCTAAAATCAGTTGAAATGAATGAATGAATCATTGAAGTGCTGTTTCATAAGATGATTCATGTTTTTGACTTGTGCAGATTCTTGAGAGTATGCCAATGACGGACAAAGTTGAAGAGTTACTACAAGTAATAGGCCCATTCTATGAAATAGTAGAAGATAAAAAGAACAGAGGATCTGACCTAACATCAGGTTCGGACAAATAACTTTTTTTGTACTATTAATAATCATAACTCTGTGTTTTTGGGGGTTTGTTTTCTGTAAGTGATTTAAAAGCTAAATGTTGCATCTCTCTGTTCATTCTCTTTACCATATGGCAGTTCGAATGGAGAAAGTCTCTAAGTATTTGGAAGGTAGGAATAATAAATTATGTGTAAATCCATCATTTCCATTGTTTCAGTGCTATAGGAACTTCCTGCTAACACTTGTGACTTCTGGGCTTGCCACCTCATTCGGTTGGGCTTTATTTTATTTTATTTTTGAGGTGATTAGGTCCAGGAAGCTGCACGTTTATTCCTTGTCGACGGGCTTTTTGAGCTGCTGAAGAAAGCCTGAAGAAAAGAGAGTATTTGAAACAAAACAGTTCTCCCAACCAAATCTGGTTTGTGCCTTTCCATTAAGAAAATGAACAATGAATGTGTACTGATATATTCTCATGTACATGTGGATTGTCAAACTGAATACAGTTCTGGTAATCCAGCTCTGTCATCTAATCTAAAATTTCTTAAAAATTAGCAATAAAACCTCATGCTTTTAAAATTATGTCTTCTCTAATACATGCAAGTTTTCTGAGGCTCAAGTTCATAAAGGGACTATTTAAACATTTTAAATGACTGACAGGTGGCAAACCTAGTGGTTTCACAGCTGCATAAAAATCAATGTGCTGATTTTTATTTAGCAATACCATTGTGAGAATGTTTTGATCATACCAGTTATTATGTTACAGGTAATGTGTTAATAAGGCTGTTGTATGTGTCTTGCAGTTGTTTACATCTGGCTTAAAATGACATTTAAAACCTGAAATGCAACAGGGCAAAACTTGAAACTGTTTTTAAAAACTAAATCCATTGCACAAATAAACTGGTTAATGTCTTTAAGAGGCATGAGTCAACTGGTTAAGTTGCCTTTTGTAAATGGTGTTTTTCCCCCTACCTTAAAGGAACATGGTTTTATTATCAAGCCTCAGAGAAGCAGAAATAATTTTTCATTGTTTTTGGGGAAAAGTAGTGGTAGAAGTTTTTACATGGCCATTTTGAAAGTGGGTGTGCCTTTTTTCTCAACTGAAGTTGTGTATACATCATGTGTGGGATGCCATAAGTTTGCCTGACAGCTGGATTGATGGGCAGGTAAGAGTATCAGTAGATTCAGGTCAGTGATCTGTGTAATAAGGATTTACTTAGGCTTGGTGTCTGTGGCACAGTGCCAGAAGCCACTTCTTTAAAAAAAGACTTGTGTGGATACACAGAGAATCATGGAAGTTAAACTGTACCTATTTCCATAAAAAATGTAGCATACTCTTTTTTAAAGAAGCAGTTTAAACATAAGGCAGTGTTAGTTAAACAGAATAGCAGATTTCAGCTTTACCGTGTTCTGTCATTGTTGCAGTAATTCTGGTGATCTGTCATCATTCTTACTGCTTACAGGTGCAACATCTAATTATGCCACAATAAATTAGGAAAGAATTTTCATGAAGTCCGTGTGTGTTACAACTTTGCTATTGCATTTAAGGTTTTGAAGCTTTTTCTTTGGTGCTCTTACCACTTCCCTGATTAAAAGTGAAGCTGGAAATAATTATTGTTGTTTACAGCACAGATATCAAAATATTTCACAGAAGTATAGAAGTATGATTACCTTCAGTCTTTCAGGTACACACTAAAGAATAGAACTAATGTGCCTATATCTGTGTCTGAGATGATGTAGACACTGGTGACAATACTGTTAAAAATTGACACATGGTTATGTTTTGATTGTGTGAGTTTATCCACTCTTGTTTCTTTCCTCACCCCCAAATCCCAACAGTCTGTAAATTTTATTGTGGAAAGTATGTTTTTCAGGGGCAGGCAGCTGGGATGTTCTGAAAACTAGGACCCTTCTCATGACTACCTTGTTTCATATTGTATCCCCATCTTCTGGTCCATTTTGAGTTTGCCTTCCATTCTTCCATCAAACTTTAATCTGTATGCAGATCATTATCTAATTGTTTGAGAATTGTATGCCACTGCCTCAAAATCAACAGTTTCTTGAATTAGTGGGAGAGAATTGTCTGTAAGCTCAGTGTACATCAGTTATGGCTTATGTATTGTCTCTAGCAGATTGGCCTCAACAGAAAAGTATAGCTTTTTATAATTGCATTTCTAGTCTTTGTGGTTTCTTTGAAAATGTTAAATACAAACCATTGAAAATATTGCCTTTCTGAATCAATAGAGCCTGTGGCTCATTTATAAAGAACACAGAAGTCTGACATGCCAGCATTGAAATAAATGACTTGTAACATCTACTAGAAAAAAAGGACAAACTTACTGGATCCATGGGTTACAAATATCCAGACTTGAATATGTTGGTAAAGAAGGAAAAACAGAGAATTGACTCCAATAGTCTGAGCAAATCTAAGAGTTATTTTGAAAGCATGTAACCTGGAAAGGTCACCCTGCAGCTGTGTGAGAAGCTTGACTTCTCTGGAAAGCTGTGTCAGTAGTCTCTTTCTGACAAGTATGAAATGCTTCTTTACAGACAAAGTCATTGACAAATTATTTTTGGGTACATGAAATACTTGACATCAAAGAAGAAAGTGGGCTCTTAGCCCTGCAGAAGGGATGAGGTAACTCTTGAAGCGCTATAGAAAGACGCTTGTTTGTAGCTGCTGGGAGAGTAGAGGGACACATAAGGTGGATGGATGGGTGCTTTAGAAGAGTAGCACTTTATTGCACTTGCTAGTAAATGCACAAGAAATCTGATGTCTAAGTCAGTGTTTAAAAGGCAAAGAAGCTTCACCATTGCTCAGTAAATGTGAATTTTTTGGAATGGGTGTTCAAGCTTTCTTGTGTAACAGCTCTAGAAGCCAAAGGTGTGCTAGGATTGGCACTCTAGTGATCTGATACAGGATGGAAAATATTGAGAGTTTCAGAACCAATTCATCCTTCATAATGTTTATCCGAGAATGTTTGTGGATGTTTGCTTTTTTCAGAATGAGAGTAAATCCAAAGGGGGGCTAGGAAATCTCTGACAGGCTCCCACCCTAAGTTAAGGTATCTGAACAACTAAGCAAAATATCTGGAAATTGTTTACAAGTTGTTTAGTAGAATTTTTGTGTATTATCTTTCTGCTTTGTGATAAGGCATTTAATCTGTTCTAAAATCCTACCAAATAAAGATGACCCTTTGCCTGCATGCTGAGTAGTAGTGGTATTAGTAAACCTTTTGGAAAACCAAATGTTGCCTCCAGTAGCAAGAAATTTGATACTGCAGAGGCTGTTGCAAGTTTCAGCATTATAATACTCTTAAACCTTGGCTTCCTAAGGAGCGTTTCTCTCCCAAAAGCATTTCTCCCAGCTGAGTTGCAGTTGCACCAGATGAAGATGTGTTGAAGCAAGGTGCTGTGCTGTGCTGCATATGCTGGTTTGGGGCAGTGCTGATGGCAGCACGAGCTGTTAAGGAGGAACCGTGCCCTGCTTGTGTGAATGGCAGAAGCTGGCCCAGCTCACAGGCAGACACAGCTGTTTAACAGTTTGCTTGGTGTCTTCTTGCATTCCATACGGGAGCTAGATTTAAAAGACAATACTCACTGAGGTCTGTGTGCTTTTAGAACAAAAAAGTGGCTGCACCACAATGAGGAGTGCATTGAGGCAGGAGGAGCTGCTGGGTATATAGATGAATGAGGTTTTTAAAATGCTATCCTTTAAACTTTTCTCTCCTTCTAGTTTCAATTATAAATTAACAGCTATAATCAAGGTTTCAAATTATATTCAGAAAGGCTAATGTGAAACTTACTAAAGAAATATTTTTTGTTAAAATCTCAGTAGTTTATCCTTCAGAAGTGTCTAGAACATTCTCTCCAGCATTTGCTGCAGGTTGGGATTGTTATAGAAGATTAAGGGCTGGACCAGCACGTGCTATTCAGTGGTCTCTCAGTGAGATATGGAATCAGTGTCTTAACAAGCCATGGCTTGTCCTGTTGCAATCTATACCTGCTTCAGGCTTTACACACCAAATCTCAGCCTCCTTTGTGACTCAACTTCAAGCCGATGGCTTTATGTCAGTGCTGTCTAACAGTGCTGGCAATCAGGGCAGAGCATTAATGTAGCTCTAAGCCTGAGTATTTCAACAACTCCCCTCTCATATACAGTGATCAGAAAATAGATTGCCACAGGGTGAGCAGTAAAGTATCTAAATGTGAAAATGTAAGATTAAAAATTGTGTCTTTCTAAGTGGAGGGAGCTATGAGAAGATTTCTTCCATGGAAAGAAAAGCTTGTCTGTATTGTGATTCATGCCTGGTTGAGTCAGCATAACAGTTTTGGTGCATAATTGGTTGTTGAACTTGGATTTTTTTCCTTCTAACCAGACAAGATTTCCCTGCAAAAGGGAAAGTAAATATCAAAAGCTCTTCAGGTTTCACAATTTAGAAGATGTACCCACTTGCTATAAAATTCTGGTGGCTTATACTTTAGCTGTCTTATTGTAGTTAAGATCTTGTGATGAAAGAAATGGAATTTGTATTTCTCAGAGTTCTGTTCTACAAAGACAAGCTACAAAGAAGCAGTGGATAGAGGTGTGGGAGGCTGGGGAAGGATAGATGTAGGTAGTCATATCTTAATTGCTGTCAGAAAAGTGCACAGTGGACATGGACTGGTGTCTCATGTTTAACTCTGTATAGCAAAAATAATCATAGCCTTTAAAACACATGGAAAAGCCATTTGCTTTACTTCTGACGCTATGTTTGATATGGGCTTTGTAAAAGGCAGTTCAGATCTAGGTTTGGAGCAGATGGCAGGAGAATAGGGTCTTAATGTTATTTCATTTTTGTTTTTTCTCTCATACAGAAACAGTTTTTTCTGTACAAAAAACAATTTTTGATTCAGGCTACAATGTGCAGCTCAGCTATGTGGCCTTGTGTTGTTTTCAAGCATAATTCAGTTTTGTTCATGGGGTTCTGAGTTCACTGTGCTTGCCTTTTGAATTTTCTGGGACTAAACTCAAGAGTGTAATAATGCTCCTTCCTCATTGCCATGCAAAGTGAAAGTTCCAAATGATGACTTTATCTCTTCTGCACAGAAAAAAGCTTAGCAAGTTTTGCTCCTCCCACAGGGAAGTAGTACCAAGCTCGGGGACATCCTGGATCCTGGAATGATGTTACTATGCTTTCAAGTTACAACATCTAAGAAGCAGCTGTTCTTCATGTTCATTCTCACATATTGGCTGAGGTGCTGACAGAAAGCTGGCAGAGCCTGGGTCCATTGGTCTTGCTGCACACACACCATGTAACTGAGCTGTGTGTGCTTGGTGGCCTGGACATCCAGGGGCCTTTGTGGAACTACCTGCCAGTGCTGGGAATGCCTGTGGAGCAGCTGCTGTTCTGCCTCAGATTCTCTCTGCCAGGAAATCCCAGGCATGTTGTCTGTGCTGCAGAAGGCTGAGGAGCATCAGGAAGGAGGGAAATGTATCCAAGTCAACCCCAGAACTTGATATCCTTATTTATATGGCACATATTCTGAAAATCTTTGGGAAAAGATACTGGCAATATGGATGGAGATGAGAAACTCCTTAGATACTGAAAAGGTATCTGTAAGGATACTGTAAAGGTCTGGGATGACTAGTCATTAATCCTAAATTCTGTACTTGCAAGTTAATATTAATGTTTGAGAAGTTGCTGTTTTCTGTGTTTATTCTTATCCACAGAGTGTTGTTTTAATGTTTATTAATGGTAAATAAAGGTGTGAGAATTATTGATTAAATTGTTTTATTAAATACAGAGGCATCTCTTAGAGTGTAACAGCTTGAAAAGCACATTAGCAGAGAGAGGAATGCTGACAAAACAAGGCTGTAGTCTTTTGGAGAATATGAAAAGAAAAATAAAAATGAGGAGAGGCTTTTTGTGTTATAGTAAAATTTGGGAAGACTAAACTACAAAAAGAAAAGGAAAACTATATAATATAGAGGAAGATGTGGCTTCCCCAGTATGTGTGCTTAGAGTGTACATTTTTCAGACTACTTGCACCTAATGCACTTAAATTTAGAAGAAATAAAACCATGGTAGTTAAAGTAATGATTTTTAGATTTTTTCAGTCTGTATTTCTGAGACTTTTCTAAAATCTCTTATTATTTGTGATGGCTGCTTGTTTGAGTAGTGTAGAACAGATGTTATAGAGCAGGCTTGGCTCTTGGAAAGTTTCTTTGTAATGTCCTATATTAAAAAGAATGCAAGGAAATGAGGTAATAGACACTCTTGTTCTAGCTGAAGAGCTTATTGCTCCCACATGCTTGCATGTTCCCCTCGTGTCTCATGCAGTCACTCCTTGCAGTACATCAGTTTCAAAATGAGGTGGGGATTTGTGTAACCAAGTGTATTGGAAACAGCAGAACATGGTTGCATGAACTTGGAATTGAATCAGGGACCCTACTTGGATCAGTAACAAGCATGAAACGTCAAGGGCTGATGGCTAGAAAATAATTACAGTTACCTGATGATGAAAACAATTTTATACAGCATATAGATTCCTTGAGATTTAACATAAAGAGGCATGCAGGGAGATCCCTATACAAGGTGGATACAAGTGTAGGTCATGGAAATAATCTAGTGGTTAAGATTTTGTTGCTATTGAGCAGATAATAAAGTTTGTTATTTTATGAAAACACACATTTTTTATTAAACAGTGAGGGTGTACACAGCTAGCGAAATGTTCTGTCACATCTTTCATGTGCTGTTGTAGACTGGCTCCTGATCACTGGTATTTTCAAAGCATGTGAGAGGCTGTAGAACTTGTGTAAGGATGATACTGTGGTGTACTGGGCTAACCATCAGTACAGCTCCAGCAGTGCATGTTAAATTTGTATGAGAGTTATGTGCCGGTTCATAAAACAATAATACAAGGCATTTGAGAAAAACCTGCTAGGCAAGGTTCTCTTTGTAAAATGGCTGTCAAGCTGAGGCAAATCTACAGAGGCATTTAAGCTCTGAACTCCCATCTGGGTAACAAAAACGGCCTTGAACTTTGTGGAGAGTTAAAAATCACATACTTTTGAGAAAGTTAGCCCCATTATACAGATCATTGAGGAGAATTGTAGTGCTGCCTTTAAGGAAATATATTTAGAATGGCCTGTAGGAAATCCCTTAATGCACCTGACACTAGAAAGGAAACATCTAGTGGAAACTTGGAGAGAAGCTGCATGTCTGTTCTTCACATCCTTTCCATCTTGCCTTTTTTTTTTTTGGTCAAATCTTCCTTCTTTCTATTTCAAGTTGTTACTGTTGTACAATTCCTACTATCTAGCACTAAAAACCCCAAACCCACACCTCAGGCTTTTACAGAATAGAACTCTTTCTATGGATAAAAAGCAGTACAACTTTGATTTAAAAAATTGCCACAAATCTCACAGTTTGATGTTGTATATAGTGAGATGAAAATAATAAGCCAAGAGGAATTCTGTAGTATCTAAAGTAGGGCAACAGAAAAAGCTACTACATTTTGCATGCAGTTGAAATGAGTAAATGAAATAAAGGGTGAGGGGTGGCTGAGTGGCATTAGCACAAACCAAGTAAGGTTTGCTTGAGTTATTAATTGAGAATATACATTCCTTAGGGAACAGCCATTAACCTCCTAGCAGGGAATGCAGAAGTCACTACTAGTTGGCTCTGTTTAGTCTTTAAACCTGCCACGCCCAGGATTAAATTGATGATTGGCTATCATGTCTGGTTCCTTAGCAAATACTCAGAGCAATGAGAATGGCAGCCACCCATGGATTTACCATGTAGTAAAAGCAGTTGGGGATGGACCTGAAGAGGATAGCAGTGTAAGGGTTCTGAGGAGAAGCACACAATTAGGTCGGGCATTTGAGGTGGTGAGACTGACACACAGTACAGGGTTGTGTTCTTAGAGACTGCATCAAAGCAATGGTCTTTGGGAGCATTGTTGCTAAGAATGACTCTGTGGAAGAAATACACTCCTGATGGATTTCAGGTGTCCTATGATACCATAAATCTGTAACTGTTAATACATTCTCTCATTTCCTCCTCTTAATTTAAATGTATGCAACATATCACTTAGAATTTTCCACAAATGAATAATCTCCTTACTGCAAGTAAGTGAAGAAAGAACATGCTTGAATGTTCAAAACCATTCCTTTCAAAGAGAAAAGTAAATCTTAGGAAAACCCTTATGTAGTAGCTGGGGTTTTTTGCAGGATCTTTGGTAGGGTGAGAGCTTTACAGTTTTAATTCTCCTTCACAGCTCAATATTCCTCCTGGTCTTGTCTTTCCTGTTTACTCCCACGCTAGATAGGACACATGGATGGTTGTGTCCCCACCCCCTTGTTGTTAAAGGGAAGGGTGATGTGTGCCTTACGGTGCCAAGGGGGCTGTGTCTGTGGCTAATGCTCATGTTGTGAGGACATAGCTGCTGCCTCATCCTTCTTATGCTGCTTCCCAGAAAAACATCTTGAGAACTGGGATTCGCAATTCATGAAACACACTTGTGAGAAAAAAATGGGACTGTGTTGGGATTTCTCTTCTGTGAAGCAAATTTCTGTGCAAATAAATAGTGCCCTTCTACGAGGAGAAAATGAGCAGGTGCTTATATTCTTGTAGTGTACAAGAGAGACAATTGCTTTTCCAATTCTCATTTAACAATAAAGTAGGGGATTTTTTATCTTCAGGTAAGGGATTAAAGCAATCCAAAGCAGTGATGCAGGGTGCCCACAGAAACATTACCTTGCAATAAAACGAAGGTGAAATTAATATTTAACATATTCATTGTTACTATACAATAAGTTATTTTACCTTTTCTTCCATTTTTTTTTAAAGTGCTGTGGATAAGCTTGGAAACTAGAGAAATGTGGGAAGGCTCTTCATTGGAAGGTTAAAGTAGAAAAAAGTCTTAGCTTTAAATTACCATGCAGTAGAGAAAGTAGTGAAGCTGGTTTGGCAGCTCCAGTGTAATTGGATATTATTTTGCTTCTTAATGTTAAGCCTAAATGTGAGAGTAAATCTTTCAGGATTCTGACAAGGGAACGTAGAAATTATGCAAATGAAATCCTGTGGTGAGAATTAAAACAGTCAGATTTCAGCCTTGGAGCCAACATGTAAACTGTGCAAGTGTCTCACAGAAACTGTGAGACCTCTTTATACTTTGTACTCTGTCCTAACATAAGAGGCTTAAATGATCATCAGGATGTATTTGACCATAACTTTTTTTTACAGGAGGTGGTAGAATTGTCCTTTATGTACTTCATATTTTTAAAGAATCTTTATCTTTCTATTTTTTGTAAAGTTATAGTAAATTGTGATCCTTGGAGTGATCAAAGATGTGGAAAACAAGGATTTGGTAGTTACTTTGTCTATTTCAATATTTTTAAAAAAATATTTATGAAAAAAATGCTAAGTGTATATATTAATTTCATCAACTTTTTCACTGAAATCAGAGAATTTATTCCCATGTGTCATTTGTTAGGTAAAGATCTGTATAAATATGAGTCTTCTTATCATATTTTGCATCTGCCTAAATTACAGCAGATAACGTGTGGAATATTGTATTTACTTTATTCAGAATTCTGTTGTTCACATAATTGAATATAATATTTCAAGATTTGCCTTTGTATTGTAAGCAGGTTTGAAGCATTTCAGCCCAAAAGGGAAATTCTGTTCAAACAGTTTAAAAGAACATGGCCACATCAGTCCCAGCTGTAGCTGCAGCTGTAACCTAAATACAGTAATAGGCTTGGTCTGAGACTCCTTCTGAAAGTGGCTGCAGTCTTTTCCCTGAGGGCTGCCTCAGAGTCATTCAGAATATGTGCAGTAGCAGTCAGGCACTCAGTGATGGGCCACAAAAGAGAAACATTAAATCAATTAATAAAGACCTTACAGAAATAAGCTATTGTTATTTGGTGCATATTCTAATATGGACGTACTTTTGTAGAACTGTGACTGATAGTTTTGGGGGTGGTAGTGATGATGTGTGTTTGTTTCCTTTAAAATACATCTTTTTTTCTTTGCTTTTTTCTTAGACCTTAGTAATGTTATGAATTCCACTCCAAATATAAAAGCTGTCAATGGAAAAGCTGAAAGCAGTGATAGTGGAGCAGAATCAGAAGAAGAAGGGCTTCGTGAAGAAGAAGAAAAAGAACTGCAGATAAATGGAAAGGGTAATTTTCCTGGACCATTGTCTCTCGGTTGTTCTTAGCCAGCTAAGTGGCAGAAAATACCAAAGTATCATGAACGCTGTGTTTTTTCAAGGGAATTAGATGCAAATACATGTGAATGCATATGTGAAAGATATCTTTGTTTCAACCTAGGCTGTAAGAATTAAAACTAGTACAAATTTGCAAGCTATGCCATATGATTCTTGACTTGCTTAGCAAGTTCTGTCAAAAGGTTATCTATATATCTATACCCTGCATTGTTTTGACTTTTGTTCCCAGTGCTTTTTTGTAAGAGCTATGAATGGCTACATGGCCTGTAAGAGAGGGATTGAAAATTACTTTTTTTTCTTCAGAGAAAATAAAACTTTCAGTGAGATTCATTTAGAGAGTCCATAAAGAACTGGATGCTGAAATAACAGCATCCAGTAAAAACCAAATGAAATTATATATTTAGAGTTCTACATAAATGTCCTCCAAGGACATTAGGACTATTATTAGTTTAGAAGAGACACCTACTTCAGATTTGCTTACTTATGTTTTAAGTATCTTCTCTTTATGCTTTTTACAAGAACAGAACAATCCACACAAATGAGAATATAGGAGCATTTACATGTTTTGTTCTGCAGATACATTATACCTACAGTCCATTAGCAAGCTAGCTGCTTGAAGAAATATAGTTGGAGCTATTAGGTATAGAGCTTTCTCTTTCCTAAATTTTCTTTTCTTGTACAGATTATAAGAATGTGAAACCTGAATCAGGAGCTGCTAAGGATTTGGAAGGTATTGTTAGTAATGGCTGTTACAAGGACAGCTTAATCCCAGATATGCAGAATGGCATCCAGACCAAATCTGCCTTGAATGGCTTGAACCCAGATGAAGAAACAAATAAAATGGACCCAAGCCTAGAAGTAGCTCATAACGCTGCTCACCAAGGTATTGTCCTTCCAAGACCATGTTTTCATTTGCACATGTTTTTCATCAAAAAAATATTCTTTTCTTGAAAGCCTAATCCTGGGATTCAGAGACTAACGATGGTGTCTTTCAGTTGCAGAAATCTGAAGACAGAATACTAAAACAAATTAATTAATTCCAGTTAAAAAAAAGGCTTTCTCTTAGTATCTCCTAGAGAAAGAGAGATGAATTCAGAGAGGCCTAAACCCACAGAAATAGAAGTGTTTTCTTGTAATATCATTATGTTACCTATGAAAATACTATTTGCCTTTGAAAGTGAATTTGTAGTAAAACAAAAATCACTTCTATCTGGTTTTCCATTCTGTATAGCTGAACATTTATAAATGCCAATTTGTGGAAACTGGGATCTGAATATATATTTTTAATACTAACATAACTTCAGGCAAAACTGCTTTAAACTGAGTTTAGGAAGGACAGGGTAATAAAAAAGGCAAAATTAAAATTTATAGTGCAGAAGTGTCGATATGAAGTATAGTTTTCCCACTAGTAAAGGTTTTCTATAATTCCTAAATTAATATAACATATTTATTCAGAATCTTAAGTTTAGGATGACAGTTATAGATGGAGGGTCATGAATCAATGCTCTCCTACACATTTTAACTCATTGCTCTAGTCTTTGCCAGGGTTGGCTCAAGTGGCTCACATTTACAAAGTGTGCTGTCTGTCTTTCCCTGCAGGTGCAAGTGAAGAGAATACTGAAGAGATCTCAGCAGCTCAGCACTTAACCAGTGATTCAGACAGTGAAGTTTATTGTGACTCTATGGAGCAGCTTGGACTAGAAGAGGTAGGAGTTTAGCATTCCTGGGTCTATTTTGAAGCTGGTATGCTGCTTGCTTTTTAATAGGTTCTTCTCAGTCAGGTGAAGATGGACATGCAGAGATGAATGATGTGGCTCATGCATGCTGTCCTTCTGTTTGAACTATAAGGATTTGTTCCTTTCATTGTCAGCATTTTACAACTTGGTTACTGCTGATATAAAAGCCTTGAAGCCCTCAGAGAATTTGTGTAAGGAGAAGGCTTCAAAAACAACAGCACAAAGAAACAAGTGTCAAAAAAGGAAAAACAGTATAAAGAAACTAAGGTCTGTGTCCACAAATAAATGTAGGATCTTTTAACAAGAAGAGACCAGAATCCAGCTATTTTTGCTTTTTTTTTTTTTTTTCCTGGCCTCATGATTTCTGCATTTGTTCCTTAGTATAAATAAAGAATAAGTGTTAGCAGGTGGCCTGTAGGCCAGTGCCTGCAAGTGGCCTAAGTCTAAAGAAGTGAGGGATTACAAGGATTTCTGTATTCTCTTCCATTCTCTTCAGTCATAATGTACACCTCTGACTTCTCTGTAAAAGGTGAGCACCAACTGTGCTGCCATAGTTTTGACTGGATTTGTGCTCCTGCTGATTACTACTCATAGCTGTAGTCTTTGTTGGCTTTCTGGCCTAGACCTTCTTCAGAGGCCCAGGTTAAGTGTGGGCTTTCTAGTTTGTACTCAGACACCTCGTTTCCTGATTCTGGAGAGAAATGTGTGAAATAGTGCCTGGGATCAGAAAGGCCAGTAAGCACTTGAATATTGCGTCATTCTCTTGTCTTGCTCTTCCCTGACTATGGAGGGAATTAATTTGAACAAATCAAAATTCTGCCCAGTAACGAAGCATGTTGGGAAATGTAATTTGATAGAAGTGCTGCAAGCTGTCTTATCTAGTTGATTTCCCAATCTTTTGTATCGTTCAAGCTTGTTTGAGATTCTTTAATTGAAGTGGGTGGATAATTTGTCAGTTTCCCAACCTGCATGAGGAAATTTCTAGTTTTGCACAAAATAATGAATGTTTAGGTATATGTAAAGAAATACACAAGTAGAACTACAGGTGAATCAGTTCAAAATAGAAGAGTTTCACTTAAATAAATACATGGAATAGATGCAGCCAGCACTCTGTCCTTTAGTTCCCATGATCCAGAACTGCTATTTTACAAATTTGAGTAGCAGTTTCCATTTCTCTGCCCCTCCTTTGGGTTATTTTGGCTTCTCCATTAAGTTCTTTTTCAGGTAACTGAGGTCCCAGTCTGCTTCAGCATATCATTGTGCAAGGGCATGTCCTTGCCATATGCCAAGGGCTGCTTGAGCCACCCACCAAGACAGTCCCTGTGCAGAACCTGAACAGCACCTGTGCCATCCTTTTTTACTGTCTTCCTGCAGTACCACCAGTTTTGAGTGAGAATTTGGTAGAATACTCTGGCTTTCCTTTGTTTGGTGTGAGGCACAGGTGCAGCCAAGCTGTTTGGAGCAGGCTGATGATGAGCTGTGTGCTCTCTTTGCTGTGAGTGCAAACTCAAGCTGCCTACTCAAGGTTGCTGACAGCATGGGCCTTCTGACTGTGGCTCCCAAATTCAAGGGAAGAGGTCATTTCACTGTCTAGGAAGCAAAGCCAGTTTTACAGGGGAAAGAAGGATGGTTTTAGACCTTAATGTTCTATTTTAGTAATTATTGAGTATTGGTGTATGTTGGAAATCTCTGAAGAAATTCCTGTGGTATCACTGTTGTGAGATTTGCCTGACATACCTTCTCAAACTGCAAATTACATTTAGACAATAGTAAGTATATTCTACAGAAAACAACTGCTCCTCTTAAAAGAAAAGTCTTAATTCTGGGCAAAGTATTTTCTTAATGCGAAAGTAAACATGATATTTTTTCCTTTATAATGTTTAACTGTTGTATTTTACAGAATTTAATTACTTGCTAATGTTAATTTGTAGCCCTTGGAGATCATCTCATCAGCTAAAGGATCTTTAAAGCATTCATCCCATTTCTTGGATGTAGATCACAGTCTTCTGTTAGAAAATACGGATTTTCCAAGGCGCACTTATGGGAATCTCCAATCTGGAAATACTGGAGAGGGAGTAGCTGAAGAACAAGGTGAAGTCAAATGTGGAGGAGAAGATGGCAAAGCCAGTAATGGGGGTCCTCACAAGGAGAAAAAAAGTGGAGAAAAAGCAGATTTCTACAGTGTCAGAAGAGGGAGAGGTACTGTGACCCTGCACTTGTGTTCCCCACTCTCCTCACTGCTGTAAAGTACTGGTGTCTGAGAGGCATCTGTCAGCACTGTCCAGTGGGACAGTCATGTGTATAGTGCTTCTGCTCTTCACAATAAAAATAGATAACAAAATGCCTATTACAGTGGGTAACTTTTACTCCAGCTGCTGCTTATGGCACGTGGGTTTTTAGAAATGTAATCCTCAAAACCAGTCTCTGCCTGACAGGAGTTTTAGAAGTTACATACTTATTGTTAAATACATATGCATTCATATCTCTGTGGTAGTTTATTTGAAACCATGGAATGCCACAGAATGATATCAGTGACATATTGTTTTGTATATAATCTGAGTGTTAGCCACACCTTAGAGTAATTCTGATACTATCTATTATGATTCTTAAAACTTAATGATTCTTAATCACCTAATAGCCCAGATGTTCAGTTTATGTTGGACCTCAGCACTTTTTAATTCCATAATACGCCTAATACTGTCACCTACAAGCAGCACCATATTCCAGTGGTATGATCTATAAAGTCAAGGATAAAATCAGTTTTTCTTGTACAAAAAAAAAAGAAGACAGAAAGTATTTTATCTATATATAGCATGCCTTTTTGTATAACACCTATAAGTAATCAATGGGAAAAAAAATTTAAAAATCCAAATAAAACATTATGTTGAAAACTGTTACAAAGATCATGCTATAGTTAACTGTCTCCTCTCTCTCTCTCTTGTTTTATTGAAGTTTGTTATTTACAGGCAGAAACATGACAGGCTAGTGGTAGTTGTGTCTAGTTTAAGGGAGTACTGTAGATTTCAAATCATTATCTTTTCTCATCACTGTATTCCAGTGATCTTTGTTTCCAGCTGGAGACTGCCAAACTTAAACACATACTAAGAAGACCTTACTTTTTGCTAGGGCAGAATTTACTGCTGAACTTGACTGGTTGTGTATTAATAGCTTTTTCTAAATGTTCTTGCAGTTCTAGGAATTTGAATGATACTGTCACACTAAGGCTGTAGGGAAGCATCTTAGATGACATTTCAGTGATGTCCCCGTGCTGCTGAACTGTCTGAATATAGCCTGTGACAAGGAGTACCGCACTCGTGGGTGAAAAGGAGAACAGTTGAATACTTTCAGTAGAGCTGTTGCCCATTGTGTGTTTTGTGTTTCTGTTTTTCCTCCCTCACAACAGGGCACAGACTTCAGCCTTTAGGAGACGGTTCCCAGGGGAGCCAGATGGGCAGTGGAGGGGATGGCGAGCGCTGGGGCTCCGACAGAGGCCCCCAGGGAAGCCTCAATGAGCAGATTGCAGTGGTGCTGATGCGGCTGCAGGAGGACATGCAGAATGTCCTGCAGAGGCTGCATATGCTGGAGGCTGTTGCAGCATCCCAGGTACTATTCTTTGGAGTTATTTGATCACCTTTTATTAAATGTCCTTAGATATTTTTGTACTTTTTCAGATTAAAGTTTCATACAGTATTTTCTTAAACAGTAAAGACATTTCAGTTACATTCTGTAGTTGAGTCCAGTTTAAAATTTCCTATTAGTACCTACTCTCAGGAGTACAATTCGTACATGTAAGCAAAACCATGCATTTTTGACCTAGAACTTAACCATATGTTGTTGCACTGACTTCTGATCAGACTGGTCTTAGCCATAGTTATTGATAGACATGACACTGGCTTTATATGGAGACCCACAGTTAATGTTAGTAGTGCATGATCCTGGAGAATTGAAACCATTTTCAAGGAAAATGAGAAATTATCTTAATCTTTCAGATGGTAAATGTTCACAGGCAGAACTTCAGATTTCATTTTTCAGATAGCAAAAGATTTGATTGTTCATAACTTTCTTTCTTCGTGAAGTAACCCAGCTTTATTGGAATTGTACCTCAGGTCCTCATCCAGCCAACAGAACTCTTAAGGAAATGTAGATATTGTTTGATACGGTGGTTTTTTTTTCCCTTCTGTTTCAGTAGAGCATGTGAATATAGTTGAACCAGCAACCTGAAAATGTTTGCTTTTGTTTGACTTGCTGATATATTTTGATCTGCATGAGAATGAGCAAGCTGTACAAGCAGTATCCTATGGGATGCACATACTCCAGATCTAAGGCAGCCATAGAAGAGGATTTATTAAAACCATCATTCTGCTGCATCACAGATATTTAAGAATCTAATGTTTGGTTAAATAAGATGGATTTTCTATCTTTGCCTGAGCAATATAAGAAGAAGTAGTAAAGGATTCTTCCCCAGCAGTTCATGCTATGCTTGCTGTCCTCATCTAAGGAGAAACAGAATATTGTTTCATGCTTACATAAATTAAGAAAGACCTAGAAAACCAGCTGTCTTGCTTTTGTGGAAGCACCACAATAGTATATGGGAATAGTCTTGAAAAGATTTTGGTACTTCAATTTTCAGGATTGTCTGGAAGACATGGAACAGAGTATTCTCTTTCTTTTATGGTGTTAGACATGCCTGTAGCTGTAGCTCAGGGCAAACTAAAACAGCATTTTTGACCTTAGTATAGACTGGTGTTGAGACATGCAGGCAGGCAAATGAAGCTGCTGTGATTTCTGCTCTGGGTTGGAACTGGAACTAGACCAGAGTTGAGAAAGTTGCAATGACAAGTTGAGCAGGGGAGCCTTCAAAAACTGTAAAGAGGTCCAGTAAGTGACACAGGTTCATTTTCTAAGACACAGAGAAGTGATAAAATTACTATAAAGAGTAGTGGAAACATGAGAGGCAAGTTGGCAGCTATGCAGGGCCACATGGGGGTGGTTCTGTGTATTGAACTGTGATATATGCAGATTGGAAAGCCATCACAAGATGAAAAACCTCATATTCTTGTTTTGTGAAGAAGAAAAATTTTAATTGCAGTTTCCTTTTTTTATACTTACCAGCCTTTGTTTGTATTTAAAGGCAAAATCTGCAACACTGCAGTCAAATTACCAGCCCGCCTCCTCTGTCAAGGTAAAATACTGTTTTTATGATGTGTAAAAAGTGTGAACTGTGAAAAAAGATGAAATTGAATATTTTATCTCTTGCTCTTGGTATGTGCTTTTTCTATTGTCTCTTTCTTGACTAGGAGATAAAAAACAATCTGTCTGAGGAAATTACTTGATAGATGAATCTTTTCTTCTGATCTTACTATTATTTTCTTTGGTACTGTAGCATTTGAAGTGATGAGAAGTATACAGGTGGTATTCAATATGTGCACACAGATTACTGACTGGAATTTTTTTCTGTTTTCCTTAGAAACCATCATGGTGGCCCTTTGAAATTTCTCCTGGTATTTTGGCTTTTGCTGTTGTTTGGCCGTTCATTGCCCAGTGGTTGGTACATGTGTATCACCAAAGAAAGCGAAGGTAAAGATGTGCATTCAATAGAACACATACACTGTGTGCCACCTGTTTAAACCAATAGGTAATATTACCATTTTATTTAGACAGGACAGAAAATTCTCTGCCTTGAAAGTTTGTCAGTATGAGAAAGTATTGGTTAATTTGACTTTATATGTAGTATGCTTTAAATGTGGCAATTTATGATAAATCTGTGAAATGTGATGAAGAATAAATAATTTCAAGCATACACAGTTGTGTGAGGCTGGATAGCTTGGAACTGTCTCCATAACATTCTTGGATCCTCTCATTCCTCATATTCTCTTGAGTATTTTTCAGTGCTTCTAACTTCCTAGTCCTGTTGTACCATGGGAATTTTTTTCCCTATCGCATCCCTTGCAGAGTGCCATCTGTCAACTATAACTTAATATCTACTAGCACCTTATTATGGTATTTTTGTACCATCTACCTTTACTTCCATCAGTTGAAGGACAGTTGTACTCTGATCTTGCCTTTTCTCAGCTCTCTAAGCATCAGAAGATCAAGTGACTGTTCTCTAGTTACTGTCTACTTACCTCAGCCTCACACCTGATTTTGTTAGCTTATACTTGGCTTTTACTTCTTTTTCCTCTGTCAGACTGCAAAGAGTTTGCGTGTGTGTATATCTTAGGAGAATTAGCTGAATTTGCTCTAGCTTTTTAATGTTTGCTAGTTTTCATGGTATAGTTTTCTCTCCTGTGGTAAATCACAGACGCAGAGTGGTTGAGGTTGAAGGAAGGCTCTGGAGGTCATCTGGTCTAACATCCTTGCTCAGCCAGGGACACTCAGAAGCCAGGTGCCCAGGACTCTGTTCAGGCAGCTTTTGATTGTCTTCAAGGAGAGAAACTCCACCACCTCCCTGGGCAACCTGTACCAGTGTTTCTCTCTCCTCAGAAATGCTCGTCCTTTAATCACCTTTGTGGCCCTTAGTTGGATTCTCTCCAATTTGTCCATGTCTCTCATGTAGCCAGAAGTGAACAGAGCACTCCAGGTGTAGCCTCTCCAGTGCTGAATAGAGAGGAAGGATCAGCTTGCTCACCCTGTTGGGATTAATGTTGGAAGGAAAGCCTGTAACACCACTGGCCTTTGTTGCAAGGGCGTGGTCTGGCTCATGTTCAGCGTGGTGTCCATGAGGATGCCCAGACCCCTTTCTGCCATGCTGCCTCCCAGCTGGCACACAGTGATGCCTGGAGTCGTTTCTCCAAACAGTACCAGACTAAGCACTTCCCCTTGTTGTATTTCATAAGGTTCCTGTCAGCCCATTTTTCCAGCCAGCTGTAGTCCCTGTGGATGGCAGCACCACCCTCTGGCACATCAACCACTCCCAGTTTTGTGTAATCTGCAGCTTTGCCGAGGGTGCATTCTGCCCCATCATCCAGGCCATTGCTAAAGGTGTTAAACAGGATTGGCCCCAATAGGGACCCCTGGCATTCACCACTAATTACTGGCCTCCAACTACAGTCCTGTCACTGATCATCACTCTTCGGGCCCAGCCCACGGCTTTGTAAACAATCCAGCACCCACAAAGGCTGCAAATCTGCCAGGGAGCTCCCCTGGCTCAGAGCTGTCAGCAGCAACATTGGTGTTGCTGCACTGTCTGATGAAACCAGAGATTGCACTACTGAGGCTTTCAGGCAGTTATGTACATTTCGCTCCTTCTTTGTACTAGCAGATGGAAATTTCCCCTTGTCAGCAAGGACAAAGTTGGGGTGTTTTAAATGAAAACTTTTTTTTAGTATTCTACTTGAAGCTTCTATGAACTTCAGCATTCTGCTAATTGCTCCTGCATGGCTGTGTTCTCTTCCTCTCTCTGAACAGTGTGCTGTTCTTGAAAATCTTTTTTGATCATCTATTTGACCTCTGTAGCAATCTCAATCCAGCCACAGGTTCAGACAGAAATCAGTTTCTAGAAAAACACCCTTTCCAACAATTTTTCTAATATATTGTCCTAGTGATTCAGTGCTTTGATGAATAAACACATGGTACATTAATTTTAATTTGGATTTGTCTGGCTTCAGTTTGCATCCATTGGATTTTCCTGTATCTTTATGCAGTTGACAAAGAGCCTGTGATGTGTTTCCTGTGGTTACTTTTTTACTATCACCAGGTCATCTTCATAATCTCTTGCTTAAATAAAACAGGTGGAGCAATTGAAATCTTATTTTTAAATTGTTTTCCAGTCTTAGAATGATTGTTGTTTTGGACACCGGGATTTGTACCAGTGATAATATCAGTGTCAGTGTGAAACATGGATAGCATAGGCCCATATTTAGTTTACTCATTCATGTATTGTTTTGAGATGCACTTCAATAACAGGAACAACTAAAGAATTTTCTGTGTTCTTGAGCTTTTCTCTCTGTTTCTGAAGAAGTCTACTCATAGGCAGAATTTAAGGACTATGTGCTTCTGCAGCACAACTCTATCTGGAGTTCTATCTCCTTTAACAATGTGTAGGAAGCAGATCAAGTACACTCAGTGAGAAAACGGAATTGCAAAACAAGTCCTTCTCTCCTGTCCCATGGCCAGTTTCAGCTTGTGCTCTGTTAAGGTGTGTGAGCTCTTAGGCAATACCTGTTCACAGTGCCTGCATTGACCCTGTCTGTGTACTTTCAGCTTTAAATTACATCAACTGTCCCTGCAGCAGAAACCACGAGTCTCTGCTGCCATGCACAGTTCTCTCATGCTGCAGCTGTGGAGCCATGACTTCTAAACTCTTCTGCACACTGTAGCAAATTCCATGTAACTGGTGGAGGGACAGCCTTTTGTAACCAAGAGATAACTTTATGTTTAGCTTTTGTCCTTGGGCAGGGGTAGCTCAGCTCCATCCCAGCACTTCCTAACCTGTCCCCTGTTCCTTTATAGGGAACTTAATGTTGAAAATCTGGGTACTTGTACTGAAGTCTTTACCAAGAAGGCTTAAAAACCAGAATTTTAAGGCCCCTAAACCCAGATAGAAATATATTTTCATAATATTAAAAGTTGTCTAGATTTAGCTCATGATTTTAGAACCTTCTAATTTTAAGTTTTATGGAGTCATGGGGAAAGCAGCCCTTAAGTGCTGCTTTGCTGAGCCAGCACACCACTGACATGGGATCAGGGATTTTTCTGAGGAATTCCACCTGCAGTTCCAAATTCTTAATGAATTTTCTACTCCTTGGTGTAAGAGGGCAAATTTTCAGGTATCTTGAAGCCCTGTTGTGTTTTACTGGAGTGGAAACCTTTCACATGTAATTGATTTGTCTGTTTAGACAAATGAAAAACCATCTCATATGTGAAGGTACATTAAACTAATTTATTTGTTCCCTCTTCTAGAAAACTGAACTGAGAATTCACAACTATGCGTAAGGACTTCTAGGAGAAGATGGCCCTGGAAAGCAAAGGAAGTCTGAATTCTCAAAGAATCTCAGATTTTGGGATGATCTTCCTTATGTTACAGTAATATTTTGTACTACCTTTGAGCTAAATGTTTAAGGACTAATATTATTGAAACTTGAATGATTCACAGCTCCTAGGGTACAAATAAATTTAATAATTCCACCCCCAAAACCACATGAACAATAATGATTTTGGAATGTGCTTGTGGATGGGCCTTCAGTAATTACTGACCTTGCTGATGTCGGTTGCTGAAGAGAATAACATCTCTGTAAAAGAATAAGTGAAAAATCTGTAAAACTGTCACTTTAACATTGAAATAATTTTACTATCTCAAGATTACTGCCTGTTTTTCCACAGCATTACGTAATACCAGGTGAAATCTCTAAAAAAGTATAAATTCAATACATTTTAAACTGTTGGAAAAATACAATATAGCTCTGAGGAATTAAACTTGTTATTTTTGCTGCTAAACTAGTGTGGGGCAATTTCCATATAAATTGGTCAGAAATGAAGTTGAATTCTTCACTTATTCTGTAAAATTGTAAAGAAGATTTGGGAATTTGTATATATCCTGAAATTTAGAGCCATTAATAACAGGGGGACTGTCAAATACAAGTTTGGAAACAGTGTGTGGTACAAGGGATCCAGTAAAGAGGCTGCACCTTATCTTTTTAACTTTCATAACTGTATTCTTGTTGACAACAGCTTATTTTGACTGAAATGCATAGTATAGGCACAAGGTGCTTTAAAATGAGAAGAAAACTAGCTCAGTTAGTCTAGCTCTAGGCTTTTAAAAAGCTCAGTGCACTGTAAGTTTTCTGTTGGCAGTTATTGGTAAATTAAAGTAAGGTTTAATTTGTTGTGGATTTTCCCCAGGTCACATCATGAAACATATCAATTCTGGTATGTCTCCCTTATCCTTCTACTTCCTCTCAGAAAAAACCTTTTCAGCTAATTTTGGAGCTGATATTTTCCCCACGGAATATTTATTAATCCATAAACAGATAGAGGTACAACCTCAAGAAGTTTGCTTGACAAAAGCATGATTTACATTTAATTTTAAAATAAATTAATATATAAGCTGTGTAAATCTCTGGAAAATGCAAATGCACTAAAATTAGATTTGATGGAAAACTTACAGTTTGCTATGAAGAATTAGATCACAACATAATCCATGGTTAAGCTCTGACTCTTCAGAAATTTCACCATTATTGATGTGCTTTCATTTTCCACCAGGACTACATTCTACAAATAATTTTTAAGGAAAGTTTTTTTGGTCCTTCCTGAAAATCTTTTATAGTTTGGAAAACATTTTTCATATAAGCTATACTGTAAAAAATGTAATCACAGAATTTAATGTTGGTTTTACCAGAGAAATTTTAATCTTGTTTTTTAGTTACATGCAGATTTTTTTAGTTACTTTTTCCCTCTTCTGATTTTATTATTGTAAAGCTGAATTAAAAAATAAAATAGCTGTAAGCTCTTCGAAGGCTGCTGTAACAAGCAGATGGTTTCATGTGCCAGAGATGAGCTTTGGCATGAGACGTACTGAAAACTCAGGTTTGAACAAAGCTTATCCTGGAAGGGAAGTTCTGCTGGGACCTGAAGCCATTGTGCCTCAGCTCAAAATCTCTAAAGTGATTGATTTCTTATTATAAGGGATATAAATCATAGAGGAAGGACACTTGAGCTTGAAGGTCACATGGAATCCCCAGCCTCCTGAAGCAGCAGTCTTCTGCCAGGACAAACCACCCTGGAGTGCCTCCCACAGCTCAGAACCGTGTCACCTGCAGGGGTTGAGCTCTTAGAGATGGGATAGACATTCCCAAAGGTACTTCATTGTTAACCTCCCCCTGAAATAAATGTAGGCTTGTACTATCCTTGTTATTTATTCATATTTCAATAAATCAATCCCTTAATATTTTGTATTTTATCTTGAACTTAATATTTACTAAATGGAGTACATCAGATGCTGTGAGTGTACACAAGAGCCTGCTGGCTGTATCATGAAGAATCAGTCACAACCAGAAAGTTGTAATACAAAACAACGTCACTTGAGTAAAATTCACTTGTGTCTCAGAATCTGGCCTATCTCTAACTCATCATAATTTGAACAGATTCCTAGTTGGCAGATATTTCAGCTTAAAGGTAAGGAAAACTGGTTGTTTTGTTTTCTTATAATTTGCCCAGGTGCAAAGAGACACAGCTTTGATGTGGAGGCAGCAGCATAAGCAGATGCCTGGAGCTCAGACCTGGGCTACATAGCTTCGGTCTGGGCTCTCTGCAGGAGAGTGGGAGCCAAATCAGTTCTACATAGCACTGGAAAGGGCCAGACCCAGCCCCAAACTACACTTGTGAAGCAAACATCAAGCTGGTTTCCTGCTGTGAATCAAGCTTCACCTGAAAGGCAGAAGCTTGCTCTGTATCAAGTGAGATGAGACATTCCACCCCCTCGGAGCCGCTCAGCTGGAAGCACTGCAGCAGAGCCAGGTCTAAGTGTGTGCATGGTGCAGCTTTTACATCCTCAGGGCTCTGTTTCTTCTGTTCTGGTGCTGTGGCAGCACAGCAAGAACTGAGGAGATGGAGCCTCCACCCTTTCTTGACTCATTCTAGTTATGCAGAGGAGACTCACACCTTGCAGGAGATTACAAGCCCACTCAGGACTTTGCTCTCCTGCCATTCAGTGCACAAATGCAGCTGGTACTAAAGCCTGCAGGCATGGGCTAGCAAGTTCTGAACTAACTGAAGGACATACACACCTGTACTGGAAGTATTAGGTATTTCCTTACTTAAAGTCACTGCCTTTGCTGAGGTAGTAGGAAGCACTCAGGGTTTCTTTGTGTAAAAATGCATCTGCCGCACTCTGGCAGAGGCAAAAGTAACACAGTGAAAGAAAAACAATATGCAGAAACAACAGTACAACTGCCCTATTTTATTTTATATATTTACACAAAAGTAAAGTGAATTTTTGAAGTGTAAATTTTGAAGTGCAAAGTGAACTTTTGGAGAATGGAGAGGAAAAGTGCATTTTATTGCCAAAGTAACCATGGGTAAACCCAGTCATGCTGAAACTGGAACCTCTGAGCTGAACAACACATGGCAGCACTTCAGCACCTTGGGCCCTGCACACTGCCCCACGTGCATGTGAGCCCAACAGCACGTAAGGGCTGGGAATAACTGTCCAAGACTGCTGCTTCTGTGTAACAAAGTACAATGCTGATCTCTCCAGTAGTTTTCAGATGGTCTATGCTAATGGCTGATAAACTATCTCACAAGATTACCAGGACGCTACAGAGTTTGTGTAGGTTATACACATAAAGTTTAGGCCTTCAGGGAGCACCATGTAATAGCTGGAGTACTTGCCAAGTGGTATTCCACAGTTTCTGAGGATCAGAAACTTTTGCCACCCTGCACAATTATTTATAGCTCATTACTAATGAGAAGAAACTTTAAATATATTTCAGCTACTACATTATAGATTTAAACTTTTACCTGTAGTATTTCAAATCAAGCAACAAGTGGAGCAAAACCAATGGGATTGAGTTGATAAGGAATTTCATGCTGAACAATAAAGCTAGGATTCACCTTTTTAGGAAAGATAAAAGCCCCACCAACCAAAACATTTCACAGCTAACAAAACCACATCACAAATCTCAGTCAACACCTGACATTCAACTCCATATTTGTTATAGAATAAATGCAAGATAATAAAGAGAACAAGGTATTGCAATATTTTCAGGGCTAATTGTGCAAAATTCAAATTTTGGACAGCAGTGTAGTGATAACTTCATATTAAACATTCAGATATGTCAATTGGCCTATTTACTGTTCTATAGATTCTATGTTTTTGTATTTTATTAATCAACTGGTAGAAACTCCATTATTTTCTTTTAGGATAAGTTTTTAATAGAAGCTTACTTGACCCTTGTAGATGATTCAGAACTATTTCAAGGGGTTAGAAAAGATGATACCAGTGCCACCTTGATGGCAATGTGTTATACTGCCAAAAGGGAACAGGTGTAACCACTGTAAAGCACTGAAGACAAAGAGCTGTCGTGGTGTTCACTTTATATTATTTCCTCCACAAATAATCATAGTTAATTCTTGTAAGACTTGCTTTCTTAAACTAGATTACTAGAAATCGAAGAATAAGTTGCATAAAATACCAGTAATTAAGGTATCCTCCTACCCCAGTTTATCATTCTAACTGTACACAGGAAAATCACTAAAGAACTTGTCACTTTCAGAGAGTGTCCATACCACATACTGCTTCAGTAGTGCATTAATTTGTTTGCACCTTTTCTGTCATGTAACAATTGCAGTGAGACTGAACAATTTAGAAGTTTTCTGAAACTGCAGTCCTTAGTAAAGGGAGTGAGATTCACTGCATGTTTTGCAACTTGCCAAATTTGAGTTATCACACCAAGAGCTGGGATTGGTCATTCTGAGCTATTAAGCATCAGCTCTTTTTAAGTCTTTCTAGGAAAAAGACTTTTTTCTTCATCATTCCCATTCCTTTCCCAGCAACCTGAGGGTACAGCAGGAAGCCTGGCAGACACTATTTGCTCAGAATTCCATCAATAATTCTTGTCTTCCAGGAAGGGACAACTCACTACCGCTACAAAGAGTCAGTTAATGAAACCAGAAGGCACTTGGCAAAAATCTCTGGCAAAATGTTTGGTTTCTGGTACATGGCCCTTGGCTGGCAACACCATGTAGGACAAATGATCTTTATCTAAAATGTATTAACCTGAAAAATGAAAATCTCCTTTAAGTTAGACACACCTATGTAAGAAAAATACTGACAATTATTTAAATAGGATTATCTACAAATAAGCCTCTAAAACCTAGCAGCCACAAGTTTTGTATTGCATTTAAAGATAAACTTAAATATACTTATCCCTAATTCAGGCTTATACAGAATATACACTTCTATCTTATATTCTAGTCAAAATCCCAAGCTCTGGCTGTGAGTTTACAGAACAGTCTGTTAGCCTACAATATATTATGGTCTTCAATATTTGGCAGTTTCAGTATGAATACTATTGCTGGAAAACAAAAAATCACCTGTCACCTGACACAAGTGAGCACACACAAACACTGGACATTTTCTATATAAAACCAGTAACTGATAAAATGTATATCCAGTCCAGCTTCCTACATCCCAAATGGCTACAATACAACAACTCAAGCAGAGCATTTGTTTAACAGACTTGCCCCAAGTATCATCTCCCTGCCCCGTTTCTCTAGAACAGGATAATAACCAGAGGAACTCCTGCCAGTCTCACGTGCTACTTCTAGCCAAATTAACCTGGGACACAACTGTATCTTCTCATCCCTTCTTGGGAATAAGACAAACAGAAGACAAGACATTTCAATGCTGCATTAAGATTTCAATTTTCCAACTTGAATAGAAATGACCAATTTTGCACAGTGGACATATATTCACACTGGTCAGAAAGGACTGCTCCCAAACCAGCTTGCCACCACACTGAACCACTAACAGGTAAATTATTAATTAGATACAATTACAATTTATATCCTTTCCCTGTTATGTTTAGCTGGGAAATAAAGCCACGCTTCCTAACTGGAATAATTAATTGCTAAAAAGCCATGGAGCTTTTTACTGCCCAGAGTTACTAGCTCCAAGAAACACAATGCTCTGGCCTCTTAGTAAGGTGCAGTGAAATAAAAAGTAGCATGAAGGCACTTGATACCAGTTTCATACAGTAGTTTCACTTTAGAATAAAGGAGGCTATAATAAAAATAGACTGGCAACTTGAAACACACTAAATTCAGCAAGGAAACTCAGTCAAGACCAAACTAGGGTTTACAAGAGAACATCTAAGTGTGCAAATGGAGAATGGTCACTTATCTTGATGCTACAAACTAAATCCAGACACAGTCAGGTGCTGAGCATTGTTTCTAGCTTCAAAATAAGAGGTGTCAGTCTCATCATCCGGCTGAGGTATAAATGGCATAGTTTGATTCTGGAGATTATCCCAGTCCACCCCATGAAAGAGGGGATGATGCTTCAGTTCTGAAACAGAAATTCACATAAGCATTATAAACTTCCTCATGTCCAAACCCCATAGTAACTTTGTTCCCTCATCTATAACTGTCAGTAGATTTGTTCTGTATTCCTTTTTAGAAGTCCATAAAAGTGCAAACTTCAATTGGGCTTTGATTGCCCCCAACTGTAGTAGAATCAAACTGTTGGCAGGACAAGTAGCTGCCATCCCCATTCATGGAACCTGTTCCACACAGTTCCACTGAGCCAAAAGCAGCTTTAAAGCTACTCTTACCAGAAAGATTGAATTTAGAGAAGCACAGTACTACAACAGCATAGCTGGGATTTCCCAGTACAAAAGGCTTCATGCTGTTGCAATAAAAGGGAGAGCACAAATTTTGGAGAGGGGAAAGAAGATGACAGTGATGGAAACTTAGGTACAACAGGAAAAACTTAATGGTTGTCCTGAAAACTAGCCATCCAACTTCACTTCAGTGAACTATAAATTGGACAAAGAGGCCAGGTAGAGTTGTAAGTCTTGACAAAGAATGGATTTTGAAGAAGCACAGACAGGAAGAAACCATTATGTCATTTATTGTAAAATTCTGCCTTTGACAGGCAATTAGATTTCACTCTAAAATCAAGAAATAAAGACAAGAAATTGTATTTAACTAAAACACCTTAAAATTGTTTTCTGGGAAACTATCAAAGCTACAGGATTTTCTGCTGACAGAATATTCATTCATAATCTTGTGCCTTCTCTATTTTAATTTGGCTTGACTCCAGCTTCTAGCATTTAGTTTCTTTATGTGTAAGTCTTTCCATAGTAATTTCCTTCTCTACTGATTTCTTGAGTAGTTCTCATCAGATTTCTTTCTCTGTTTTCAAAATACCTCACTCTAAATTTCTTTCCATTATCAACTTCCTTTAAATAGAACATAGTCACTGTTAACAATAGCAAATGTTTAAGCCCTTCTACAAGTGAAAAAAAGTAGACTTTGTACAGTATATATTGTCCAACTTAGTATTCTCCCATGCATTCAGCAAAGGCAGGATGATTCCTAAGAAAAACCTGCTGTCTCTAAATGAATTGTTTGTTGTAGGAGGTTTCTCTCCAAAACTATCATCTTTTAATCAAGATTCCCAATGACATTTAGGTTAAAAATTTCAAATACCCCTTTAGATAAGAGGGAACTTCGGTACATCACATGTCAAACGCTAAAAATGCATTGCAGAACAGCAGTAAAGCAAAACAGAAGTTCAATTAAAAACTTAAAAACTAACAAAACAACCCAGCCCCAGAATTGCCTTGTTGAGAAAGGAAAAACCCCACAAGAAATGCAGAAAATACCACAACTTGTTAAGTGCTGTGGAACCTAGTGAGGCATCGAAGTTTATAAAGTAAACTACGTTTACTCTAAGTTTCAGGAGGAAGAGATCACCATTTAAAAATCTGCAATTAGTTGCAAAGAACAGTTTTAATACTAACCCTTCAGTCCAGCCCTCTTAGTAGTGTCAATTGTTAGAAGAATATCTATTGCATTCTGGGCATTATCAGACAGCTTTTCTTCAGCCTCAGGCCAGGGAATATCTACAGACAAAGATACAATTGAGTTGGTAACTCAAACTATAAAACAAATATTGGGAATACATACTGAAACAGATTACCTCTTTTCAAAATATTTTGGAAGACTTGCGTTGGTGTTTCATCATTAAAAGGTGGAATTCCAGTTAGAAACTCAAACAGACAAACTCCAAGGGCCCACCAGTCTACAGCAGAACCTGGTAAAAGAAATCCACATTGTTACACTTACACACAAATGATACTTGCAAAGACTTAAAGATTAGCAAAAACTGAAGATATTTAAATTCTGCAAGTTTCTTGAAAATCATGAAGAGACAAGTTGTATGTAATATTCATGCAGGTTAAAAATATATTAAAAGGCTTGTTAAAGTCACTCTGCTCCTTAGTTTATTATAGGTAACACTGGGATTTACTGATAAAACCAAGGGGGCTCTTAGTAGCAATCTAATTATCAACTCCCATCACAGAGAATCCAGGAGCTGAATTCTCCAAGAGTTTGTTTTGTGATTAGAATTAGATGTCTCATGATTACAGCCTGGATGAGTGCTCCATGTTCCACCTCTGCCCTTCTCTTGGTTCTTTAAGAAGTTTCAAACTACTGAACTTAATTTTTGTTTGTATAAATTATGGTGAACATCATGAAGACAGCTTGCAGAAATGAGCCAGCACACAGTGAAGCTGGCATTACCTTCCATTACACTGAATTGACTGGGGCAATATGTAGCTATTAGCCATCTCTGTTTTGTTATTAAATTGTTCTGGTTTTCCACATTCCAGGTGTTTGGCTTTCTGCCAATCTCTCCTGTTAATCTACATTGAAACCAGCAGGCAAAGCAATCCCAGACACCACTGCATGCATTTTATGCTTTCTGTATCTTCAAGCCATGCCCACTCTACTGTTTAAAAGAATAGATGCCACAACTGCTGTTAAAAAAAAAAATAAAAAAAAAATTGAAAGATAATAAATCTAATTATTCTTGGCTTTTTGGCATATAAAAGTATCTAAGACACCTCCAAGCAAACAAACTGAGCCATTTCACAAAGACTACTGTTAAGTTTAGAAATGCGGAAAACCAAAGTGTTTAACCAGTAACCTAACACACTTTTAGCACCTCCTAACAGCAGTAAGAGTAGCCCCACCAAGCTAAGCACATCAAAGCAGTGCATTCACATCCACTGTTGTTAGAGTACCTGGATGTTCAGTAAAATACTCCCAGCTCCAGTCAAAGTCTAATAAGATCACAACTCTCAACAATGTAATAACCAGGTTTTAGCAGCAATTTTTCCCACACAAAGTCTAACTAAAATTAGATTAACTCCTACCATATTCCTGTTAAACAGGAGCCAAGGAAAGCATGAAGCTGTGCTGGGGAGGTTTAGGTGGGATATTAAGAAAAGCTTTTTCACCCAGAGGGTGGCTGGGCACTGGAACAGGCTCCCCAGGGCAGTGGTCACAGCACCAAGCCTGGCAAGGGTTCAAGGAAGTGTTTTGACAGTGCTCTCAGGCACACGGTGTGACTCTTGGGGCTGCCCTGGGCAGAGACAGGAGTTGGACTCAATGATCCTTGTGGGTCCCTTCCAACTCAGCATATTCTACGCTTCTGTGATTTGAAGCAAGAAGCAGCAACACCAAGTTTTGAGCACTTAAATCTTCTTCACCCATAGGCAAAGTAAATCAGACTGTCTGCAATAAAATGAAAGGCATCAATGAGAAAAGCCAGAAAGTCTCTGGCTTTACCTCCTATTACACAATTTAAGAATGCTGACTTTCCTTCTAAAGTACATGTTCACATGTGTAATTTTTGATAGCTTAGTCACATTGATATGATGTTTCCTGACCCTGTGAGCATCTCATATTTTTATGTGAAGGCATACTGGACATGCCTTTCTATATAGAATGGTCTCAGAAACTGTGATCTGGTTATACTTTGACTGTTCAGTTATGCTGAACACTTCAGTTCTGCACAGGATATAGAAAACTCACCAGAGATCAGAGTCCCTGCATATGAAAAGACAACGAAGTTAAAATATTACAATTATTGCTAAAAAACCCCATAAGAAATACAAACACTGAACATCATCAAGTATGATTCTCTGAAGGCATAAGAATGAAGATTTATTTTTTTTTATAAGGTAGGATCCCACAATAAAGAAAGATGGCAATGTTAAATCTAAATTAGAAACAAAACTAAAATAGTTTTGTAGCATTATTAATTTAGGATTGAAACTATGTTTACAAGCAGCTCAACATGCAAAATATTTATTAAGGGAAAATCTGGAGTTCCAAAATCCCTGGCTTCACTGAAGGTAATTGGAGATTTGTAATTTCCTGACAAACTCCAGACTCTGCAAGCTTTCACTGAAGTCCTGAAAACCCAGTAACCACTGAGAAATCAGCCTGTGACCAAGTTTCACATTGTCTAAGTAGCACTGATTACACTTCCAAAATATTATCCAGTTTTAACACCTGCCAGATAACCAGAAATCCTAAATGGAAGTGCAAAACAGCAATTACATATGTTTAGTATTTTCAGTTTTTACCATTAAATTGTTAAATCTCTTCAGAGAGTTTTAGTTAATTTATATTAGCAGAATTTTATTGCTCCACAGGATAGTGATCACTACCTCTCAATTAAGGTCTCTCATGTAATCTTTCCAAGGCTTGCAGCTCTACAACTTTGTTAAAGATAGATACATTGTATTTCATTTTTGTCAATGCTTCTTGCAAGTTAGCAGAAAACTATCTCAGACTTTTTGTTAATCTCAGTGGATCTCAGAAAGTGAGACTAAGAAACTTATGCCCTTCAAAATTATGCTATTTTAGTACAGTATTTTGAAAACAAACAAACAAAAAATAAACCCCAAAAACCAACCTCCAAAAATCTGATGGCTATTACTGCACCCTTGTACAGAAGATCCTGTCAGGTTTCTGAAGTGTTTCATGAGGTCATTCAACTCAATAACTGATTTTAAGGCAACTTCATAAAATTGTCTGGCTTCACATAACTTTAATATCAATAAACACAGAAGACATTCTAAAAATAATCAGAGGTTTAAGCCTTTCACTCTAAAATTTCACTGAATTCCCCCTCACCCATCCCAAAGAATCTTTAAGGGCACTCAGGATGATCAAGTTGTTATTCCTAAGCCACATACAAGTCTCAGGCTGCCAAAGCAGCTTCCAATGCTAATTGGCAGTGAACAAGACTATGATGGACAACCAAAACCTCTGGCTATGAGAAAGCAGTAAATGAATGGAAGGAATACCTGAAGCAAACACAGCCATCCACGGTGGCACTGGCTATTTTTAAAGAATTCCAAATCTTATTGCTTGAAGGGTTTACAGTTCAACAGACACTTCGAAATGTAAAGATGCCACCTTTCAAGTACTGACAGAAGGCTTACCATGAGGCTGTGTCAAAAGCAGCTCAGGTGCCAGGTAGTCTGGGGTCCCCAGGATGCGTTCACCTTCTACAGGGGCAGCTCCCCTTCGAACACTCTTTGGAGTTCTGTATGGTGTGCCTGCATCCCCTCGAAGAGGGGTCTGAAAATATGGAACAAGGATTTCAGATGTCAAACAAAACCAGCTCACAAACTCCTATCTCTAGGTTTAGCCATGGATCCAATAATTGATACTTAAGTTCAAGTCAAGAACGAGTCACAGAACATTCCCTGAAAAGCATGTGTGAAATGTGCCTGCATTGCTTTATCTCAACAGTCTTGAAGCATAAAGATGCCTACTCTTTGAGAAACTTTTTCTTCCTCCAGTGTCACATCTAGCAGCTATCACGTTTATACCAATCTTTGTAATAGGCCTGTAATTGGCACTTGACAGAATACAATACACCATCACTTTTACCAGGATAAAAAAAAAAAAGAATGTAGCAAGTACAATGGCAGTTACCTGCAGCTGAACAGCATTCACAGACTGTTGGGAAGAGTGCAGAACAAAAAAGCAAAAAACCAAATACTTCCCATTACATTAGGAAACCTATAACTGCTCACAGAAAATACGACACTGCACTAGGAGCAGAACGAGAGAAAACAGCACAGGCTTATTTTAATCAATTCACTGTAACAGCAAAGATTTCTCAGAGATGGACAGTTAATGCATGCTGAGCCAAAGGCAAACCAGTGAACATAACACTACTGCTAAATTCTTGCAGAAATTATAATTTTGGCTTACACAAGTGCAGCGGGTGAAACACTTTCAGCAAAGGTAATTTTGACAGACTACCTCAAACTACTTGAGTTTTTCCTAAATTTACCACTGAAATAATTTCAGGTCCTTAAGGTCCAATGCATGAACAAAGTTTCTATCTGCCTCCTTACTTACCTGATAGATGTGATATGGTCTTCCTTTCTGTAATGGAGTGATAGCTGTTGGGTAAGAGCCACTGCAAGCAGGTGAAAGATCCATTATATCTAAGGAAGCCATGCTGCAAGGCTCAGATATATTGGATACATTAATTGGACTATTATAACTCCGAAAAACAACAGCATTTTTTTTAAAGAGACTCAGTGCTTCCATCATCTTTTCTGAAGGAGAAGATACTGTGTCAAGGTAAGTTTCATCCATGTGCTTCTGGTCATTATCCTTTTTCTGATGTAATGGCTTGCAGTCCTGGACTGTGTGTGCCTCCTCTCCATCCTGTGCGGCATCTCGGGACTCTGGTGATGTTATTAGCACACCTTCAGGTTTTGCTTCCTCAAAGGAGAGGTCTTTAACACTCCTGTCCAAATCTAAAAGCTGTTTTTCTAGATGGCTTTCTGTAACAGACACTTCAGGAAGTATGTCAGAATCTGCACTGAAGACATCTAAAGGTTTTTCATCATCAGTGCATAAAAAACTTGAGCTCATGTACTCCTTTTCATCATCCTTTCCACAGTCTGCATCCAGATCACACATAAGATTTTTAGCTACAGTTGGAGTAAGTGATCTTTCTACTGTTTCCTGGTTACTAACAAAACTCTTAATTTCTTCCTTGCTTTTGCAGCTGTCACATAGGCATCCATCATTACAAAGCATTAAGGATTGAATTTCTGTTGTCAAACCTGTCCCTTTGTTTGCTGGAAATTCTGAGATCTGACAGCCACGTTTATATTCCGCATTGCTTTTTTTAACATAATTAAGTTCCTGACAAGGACTTGTGTCAACTGATTCAAAGCTTCTTTTTACACCTGGCTTTTCAAACATTTCTTCCTCTTTGACAGGCTCATTCTGCCTTGAAAGTGACTGTTGTAACCTGGAAGTCTCTGCTGTTTCATAACTAGTGTCTCTTTTATTTACAAAGACTTTTTCTTTCCAAATCTTATTTTCAGAAATACACTTTCTTACTATGCCTTTCACATCCAGAGTGCTCACGGGAGTATCTGTTATATCCAAACGTTCACTTCCCATCTTCTGCCTACTGCCAGAATCATCACTGGCAATGGGAGAAATGGCAGACTCAAGTTCTTTTCTCTTTAAAACTTCAATACCTTTGCTATTTGGCAACAAAACATTTGAAAGGACATCTGACTCACTGTTACTGGTTTTGCGTGTTGTAGAATGAGGTTCATCTTCATTTTGCTGCAAAAAAGCACATTAAGTTTTTGACTATCAAGAAAAATATGATTACAGCATTGCAGAAATGTTTAACTTTAAATACTTTATTACGACCTCCATAATAAAATGCAGATTTGCAAGCATTATAACTCATTCTAACTACCACCAGTAAAAAACCATACTTCAAAACACAAAATAAAATCATTACTAAATTAATGATAACTTGATAATTTGACTTAAGAACATAAAATAAGCTTGCTAGAATACAATAGAAAATGCCATATTTTTATATTCCAGAGGATGACAAAATAGAGCAATGGAAGCTGTATTTGTGATTTTATTTTAATAAGTTAAGCTACAGAAGTTTTTAGTTTCCAAGAAAGTCCAAAGGAAAGAACCCACTCATAGTACCCTGTAGTATATTGCACTTCAGAGATGACAAAAGGAAAATCTGATCTTACTAATGTTTTGATAACACAATATTAAAACCAAGGCCTAAGAAACAGATAGAAGAGAATAATAAACTATTTTAAATGTAAGATGTTCTGTATGCTCTGAAGAGGAATCATGACAAGGAGCTACATAGCACAGCAGCATTTTCTTTTAGGTTTGTGTTTGTGCAGAATTTCATTAACACATTAAAATAGGAGAAAATATTTTAGGATAAAATATTATCAGCTATAATTATTGGTGCTCAGTTAGTTGATATAAAACTCTTCAGTAATAAAAGCTTGAAACTTTTCAGTTTAACAGCTAGTAGAAGTTTGAAGTGGATTTTATTGTCTTCCCAAGTTCTGTCTTTTAAAGAAATTCTTTTGCTCGCAATGCTGAGCAAATGAAGCTATAGGGATAAGGTTGGCTTCCAAAAAGCCACTGCTCCCAGCAGTGCCCACCTTGTGCAGGAGAGGGCTAAACCAGCGATAGTTAGTGAAGACTTCTCTTTCACTCCTTTGCTGCAGGCTCAATAGCATTTGCTTCTCCTGCTATATTGCACAGGACTAGTATTTCTTTGATCCAAAATCCTACTTAACACAAATTACAACCCCTGCTCCTTCTGCTGTAGGAAAGTTTCTCAACACTTAAAAATAACTGAGGCAAGTAAGTAAGTAGAAAACATTTGCAACACTGCACACACAAGTACAAACTAATTTTAATTTAGAGCGGGAAGATGAAACAGTCCTGACCTCTACATCTTTCCCCCACCTGGGGCTGCTCCACTTTTCTGATTCCACACTGGACATGTGTGTGTGAGACTGACTACTGACACTGGAGGAACCAAACCTGTTTCTTGACTGAAGCAGAGTAGGAGTTAAACTCCTCGCTGGCATCACAGGTGTTAATTGAGAATTATCCAGATCTTAAGAGAAAAAAAAATTCAAATGTTGATACAAATAGGCAACATATACTGACTGACCTCATATTATGTTAAGCTTTCACATCAAAAGAAGCTAAGGAAAGCTAGGTGTGACAACAATTTCTCTTGTCACCTTCCCTGCATAGTCAATTCACACATTTTTTTGAATTGGGAACTTGCCAAGAATGTAAAAGCAGTACATTAGCAGAATAGTTGCCTTCTTACTCGTTTCAGGTTAGAAATGAGAAAGCAGCAAGATAAGACAATTTAAATAAAAACATACAATGGTGTATTTAATAATTTTCAGTGAAAGTATGTCAAGAACTGACACTATTACTATAAAATGTTAAAGAGTGATTTTGAATTCAGGGGTCACGATTTGAAAAAACCCAATCAAACAAAACCACTTTAGAAGACGACATAAGAAGTGTAGGTGAAAAATGTCATATGTAAAGCACTGAAGGAATGGTGGAGAGCAAGACACCAATAGAATCACACCTTTTATGAAGTGGGTCCACACTACACATATAAAAATAAGAGACCACAACCTTATAGCCAGGGTATTCCTCTGCACAAGGCCTGGTATACTCACGTGTTCTGAATAATTTAGTTGAACGAGGGGTATTTTCCTTTTGGGCCACAGGTACAGGAGAAACCACTCCATGCAGACTGTCAGATGACTGACTTGATTTGGGCCCTGGCACTTTCATTCCTACAGGAGGAGTATACTAACAAGCAGAAAGAAGCATAGTTAAAAGTTAATGGAGTCCAAAAAACTCTCAATCCAGGATTGAGAGTGTAATTCAGCCACTCTTCATGTTTGCATTGGAGCTTGGCCATGCCCATTAAAAAGTCAGTAATTCAAAATGCAGTCCAAGATAATCACATCAGAATTTTGAAGTACTCTAAACATATCATAAGTCATTCTACCAGCTGGCAGAAGGGATGCAAGAATAGCCCTTATCATGCCAACTAAATAAACTAAATAACTAAATGAACTATAAGGATGAATTACTTCAAAGATAGTGAAAATTACTTACAAAGCCCAGAGAACTGATGAGAGACAACAATTGTCCTGGAGTACGTGAGTAGTCCTGTTTTGGCTTTGCCATTGATGGGGTAGTAAGGATATCTATCATATTTATTTCTACAGAAGAAAAAACCCCAAAATCAAGGTCAGGTTTTCATTTTGATATTTAAACAAAGGCAAAGTTGCAGACACTTACTTAAGTTTCATGAAGAAGAAAAAATTTAGGCACATACTCAACAAATATACAAATGAAGCCACCAAAACCAGTTGAAGACTTACCTGTACATTCTTATTTAACACAATGTGTTTTTTCTTACATATCTGTACATTTATAGATACAGAAGTTATAGAAGTCAAATTTCTTTTCCAGTATACTATGCTAAAAGCACTACATTTTCTAATTTGATATCAGCTTTGGTTTTTAGGCAGCAGTTGTAGCTTATGGCTTGTGGAATAGGACACTAAATTTGATTCCAAACCTGCATCACTCCAAAAGACATCTCAAAAAAGCTACACAAGAATTTTTCCTAGGTGAAAATTCAACCTTAGATATCTTTTTCTTTGCTCACTAGCAGTAAGTAGCTTTAAAGCTTCCATATAATGTTCAACTATACACAATAACCTGCCCCATTAGAATATCAGTTAAAGAAGTATCTGATAAAAAATACAGAATACCTAAGATTTTCCTTTATATTCTTAAAACCATGAATCGAATTCCACAGACAACTCTGAATTTCTACATTCCTTTAACTATATAAAAAGGATGTATCCTCCAGCAGCTGTCTCAAAAAAACTGAACTGGTGCTGTGCAGCATGAGTTTGGATGATCTGGCTAAGGAGGTTCAAACCAGTTCAAAAATTGGCTATTCACCTTCAGATCTGCAGCCTGTGCCAGACAGTCATGACTATTCAGCTGTATTTTCTGATGAAAAGAGAACATTCACATGCCAAAGCACTGATCTAATCTTCTTTTATGGACTTAGCACCTCCCCTTATTCCTCAAATTGATGACTGGAATGTCCCAATTAATTTTTTGGAAATTAATTTATACAGGACTGAGAGACACCAACTGAAGGGCAGAAGTAGTCAGAGAAACAGGAACAAGCCAGAAATATTCATTCACCCATTCAAATCTCCTAGCTGACTTCAGAAAACTTTGAAAACATATCCCTCCAAAGAAAGGGGTCTAGATTATATTTCATACACCCTTGTCCCAAAGAATAAGTATTTTATCTTCTGAAGTGCAATGCAAAGAGCAGACCTCTTACTAGCACATAGCTAATCAGTACTTACCTATTAGAAATCAGGTATTACTGCAACATTTGCACTTATCTAATTGAAAGGTGCCCTTTACAGGGATGCAAAGTATTCAAGAATATGGAAATGTGATGCAAAAATACATTTTAATACGAACAAAAGGATAGAAACAACCCTTACCTCTATTCAGAGTAACTCTGGAAAGCCCAAAGTCTGTCAACTTTATATGTCCCTGATTAGAAATGAGCATATTGTCTGGCTTCAAATCCCTGAAAATATGAATACAGGCGAAGTCAGCAAAAAGAGCACTGAACAACACAAAGAAAGCTAACTGCCCAGAAACACTCAAAACAAAACACTGTTGTTTAACAGTAACATCTCTCAGCCAGCAGAAGATTCCAATTTGAGGAACACACCAAAAGAATTAAATATACTTTGCAATAAATATGGCACAAACATCTCAGGCTTTGTAAAAATGAGCATGCATGTCAAGAGTTGCATATTTTGTACTTCAGCAGGTTCAACAAGCGTCCTACACAAGTAGCATCATCACAACACTCAGTAATGAGCAGCTCCTAGAGGTGACAAGCAAACCTCCCAGAAGGAGTTTTCATGTAGCTCTCTGTAGAACTGCTGAATGCAAAAAGGACTCTCACTATAGGGGAGCATCAGGGTAGCCAGTGTCCCTTTGTCCTACAGGCTCATGTGTGCAGTACCCAGAGGGTTCCTAAACCTTCACAGCTGCTAATACAGCACTGGACTGGGGAAGAGCTGGCAGGGGAAAGCAGTGGGGCTTTGTGTGCTCAGCACACATGGACAGATTCTATTTTAGCCATTGTTTCAGGACATTGCTGCAGTGCACACATGAAAAAAGAGCTTCCAGGAGCTCCAGCTAATGAACTGGTAGCTGCCACAATGAAATGGTGATGGTTATGTGTTAGAGTGAAAAAATAAAAAACCCAAACTACCAAATACTTATTTGTAAAAAAAAGAAATTTCACCTGTGGATTATTCCATGCCTATGAAGATAGTCAAGAGCCAATGCTGCTTCAGAAATATACTTAACAGCCATTTCTTCATCAAAATATCCATAAATATGGAGAAGAGATTTGACATCTCCACCAATAAGGTACTCCATCACCTGTCATTCAAGCATTTAAATTTTAAACTTAAAACACATTTCAAAATTGCAAGCAAAATACAAAATAACTTTCACATTTCAAAGAGCAGAAGCAGATAGAAGTACCTTTGTGCAAACCTCATTTCCCACACAATACTTCTCACTTGGATAAAATAATTAAAGTTTCATATAACAGCATACATTAAACATTTTTCTTACTCTAGACCTTTGCTTAGATTACATTTAGAAGCTAATTAAAAAGCTGCCTACAGCTTTTGAGAGCTAACTACAGAAAAATTTCTATATTATAAATATTATACATTTCTATATTGAATATTATATATTTTAATTTATACTTTTATTTCTATATTTAGCTTAATATTGTGTATGTCCATAGTACAGAAAATGAAGTGCAAAGCATTCCTGTGAAACTCAAGGCCTGAAGCCAAAGACAAACTGTTCTATACAAATCAAAAGTATCTCAATACTTTATTTTGCAATCATTTATACATAATATTAAATTCAGACCTGATCTTTGTGAAATAAGTAAAAATTGTGAAAAATGCAAATAGTTGGAGTTACTGTGAATTTAAGACACATGAAAAAGAGTGGGGAAAAAATACACACACCCAGTGAACCATTTTGCAGACACATTATGATGGTCCATGTCATATTCAAAATAAAACAGAAGTCAGCAGGGCTTCTGAAGCACACTCTGATATCAAGAATGAATTTAGGAGGTTTTGGTCAGGAAATCTTCCAGTACTTACATTCCAATACACAGTGTTCTTCCACAAATATATAAACACACACACATATATATATACATATATACACACACACAGACATGATTCTAGCATCTTCTTTACACATCCTTCACCCTGAAGTCCCCTACTCCATTCAGCAGTTCAAGAGATTCCAGAAAAAGAAGCTTTTGTTTAGACTCAAAATGCATTGTAGGAGAGCATAGCAACCTTGTCTCAGAATTTCATCAAGCTGTTCCCTAAGTGTGCTTACAGAAATCCACACAAATTGTGCCAGACCCTCTGCAGACAGTCTGAATCCTTATGTGGAGGCAGGATATATACCCATACACAAGTCCTGCTGTGCCCCACAGCACTCTGTGAGGATCAGCATTTTGTTTTGCCACTCAGTTATCACCTTGTCATGTAGGCCAACAACGGTAACAAAATTTGAGCACTGGCAATAAGTAAAATATATTTCCTTTAAGTGAGCCATGGAGTATCCTCTAGTCACTTGACTTCTGCTTGAATAGAATGATTTCTTGTTTTCCCCAAGATTTCTACATGTTTCTAAGACAGAGTAGCTATTAGAAAAGTTTCTCTTGTAACAGAGGGGAACATTGGTGGAAAGAGCCCAAAGACACCAGAGGAAGAGAAATATTTTACTTGTTCAACCATTCTGAAAAAGATGTAAAAGTGACTAAAGAATATCATCACAAAAATGTTTCAAAATAGTACTACAGTTCACACTCAATTTTCAAGACTATCACAAAATGCCGAAGCCAATTTTTTTACTTACTAAATAGATGTTGTTTGCTGACTGAAGTGAGTAGTATAAGTGCACAATGAAAGGACTTTTACTGAGAGCCAATGCATCCCTCTCTGCCTGCACCTGGTGAACCATATTTTTGTTGATCATGTCTGCTTTTTTCATCACCTGAAAAACAAAACAGAGCACACAAATTATTTAACTTCAAAATGCCCACAATAAAACCACATAGAGACAAACAGCTCCGCAGAGCAATGCCTATTTTGCATGACTGTTTTTATGCTTCCTATTCTTCGTGCACTATGTAGCTTGTTATAATCCTTTTAATCACAAAGTTTGCACAATTGGTAAAGCTCTCACTAACGACAAGCCTAGATTTTAGTCCTTTGTATACCAACATAGAAAAACAGGTTTTTGTTGGGTTTTTTTAAAAATACTTACTCAGCATGAACGTTTTTCATAATTTATTCTCGTCTTGTCTCAGAGGCGGTGCTTTAGCCCCGGCAGACGCAGCAGCTGAGGGGGCTCAGCTACGGCAACTGTTTACAACCAAGAAGCCAACAGCGCTCTGGCGCTTGGCAAGGTTTTTGTTTATTTCCCCTTATTTAAAGTACTTACAAAAGCAGCTGTCGTTATCAGAGATCCCCTGACCAAACCCCACAGGACTTCAGCGGGGTGAGAGAGGGGCACGGCCGTGCGGACAGGACACCGGGTGTGCAGGAGCAGCGGCGCTCCCCGAGGCCTAGGGCTCGTACCGGGGCCACACCTGCCCGTCTCCTCAGGGCGCCCCTTCCCCGCACGGCGCTGGCGACCCCGGCGACACCTCACCTTCACGGCATAGAGCCGGCCCGCCTTGCGGCCCAGGTACACCTTCCCGAAGGCGCCGCGGCTGATGGGCTTCACGATGGTGAACTCCTCGATGGAGGGGGGCCGGGGGACCTCGACGCGCGTCGGGCCGGCGGCTGAGGCGGCGCCGGGGCCGGCAGCATCGCCCCGCTCCCCCGCGGGCCGCTCGGGTGCCATGACGCGCCCGGCCCGGGCCCGCCGCGGTTCAAAGCGGCCCCGCCCGCCCGCGCCGGCACCAACGGCAGCGCGAGCTCTCGCGAGACCCCGCGCGCGGCCGCGGCCATGGCGGAGCGGGGGGTGTCGCGGTGCTCCCGTCCTGTGCCGCCCTCAGAACGTGCCCGCCACAAACCACCGGACCTGCGGGCTGGCTGCTCGCTGCTCGAGGCGAGGTTTTCCTGCTTGGCTCTAGGTTGTAACTTGCTATGATCAAGTACTGTCCCCCCATTCCCATGGGAGGCTTGAAGGTGTAGGAATTAAACAGAGCTTGGTGTGAGGCATCAAAGAACTGGAAAATAATATTTGTTTAGAAAGAAATAATGACTTTGGGCCCACATTATCATTTTCTCATATGTTTCGCTCACACCTAAGTACAAGGTACATTTGGATAACACCCTGGGGCACAGGGTGTGATAGTTGTGGTGTCCTTTGCAGGGACAGGAATTGGACTCTGGTCCTGATAGGTCCCTTCCAACTCAGGGATATTCTATTTGTTCTATAATTTTCTCACACTTGCATACTTGATAACTCCAAGACCTGTGTCCAAATGGCACAGCCAGGAGGGTTTGTGTGCCAGAGAACATGCCCTGTCCAGTTCTCACTACTGCTGCTCATCCCTCACTGTCTCTTGGCATTCTCTGGCAAAGCGCTCCCTGGGTGGATCTCTTCTGATCAGGAGTTAGATTAATGTATTGGTTGCTTCCCACCAATTCTTGATTACTTCATCTGACATTTATCTTAAGCAGGGCTGTTCCACAATTTGTTTCCTTATTTTGCGTATCTCCATGGCTACATTCTGCCTCCTTCTTGTGACAGCAGGGGCAGGGATGGCATTTACAGTGTACTCTGACCTAGCTTCAGAAGCCATCCTTCTGTTCCCAGAGCACAGCCCTTCTGCTCTGTTTGCACTGCACAGCCCTCAGTGTTTACCAGTTTTACTGCTCTCAGCTGTGTTTTTGGTCACTTTTTTAACCCTTGCCTCACTGCTTTTATGGTGGTTTCACATATGCATTGCTGTTCATGTTTCATTCACGCTGATCATAATTGTTGTATTGCAGTCTGTGCATCAGCGAAGAGCTATTGCTGTAGAGGTCAGTGCACAACAGTGGGTCTCCTTTCTCACTGCAGAGTAGTCATTAGGCCCTTGTTTTGCTCCAAGATACATCGCTTATAATCTGACCCTGCTCAGAGAGGCCTTGCTTGAGACCTGTGAAGAGCTGCTCTCCCACAGATCCCAGCAATATGTGCAATTTAATAAGCAAACATGTTCTAAATTAGCTTTTTGTAATGGTATTAAATACAATTTATCCTTGTCTGTGTTTGTCATTTAACTCTGCAACGTTAGTTTAGGTGTGTCTCACTGGATGCAATGCCAGTGGAAAAATCCAGCTGAGAGAAGGGGAGGGTGCTTCTTGTGCTGGCACCCTGAGCACACCTCAGGTTATGCCAGCAATGAAAGTGCATCAGGAACGTGCATTCCATTACAGCCTGAGCTCACTGGAGAGAGGGCAACACCTTCCCTCCCTTCCCTCAAGGCACCATGAGCCATTGTACAGCTACGTGGAAAACTGCTTCATGGACTGGATCTAGGTAAATGTTCATGACCTTTTAGGGTTTTTTGCTGTTGTCAGGTGAGGTTTCTGCCAAATCAGCAAGCTGAGCTACATGACTTTGATCATGAGAGTGCTAGTGGAAAATAGAAGAGATGTACACAAAGGCAGCGGGAGGCAGCAGTGGGGCTGTGTTCATCCAGCTCCATAAGCTGGTGTGGGGTAGCACTTTCAGTGAAGAGCAGTGGTCAGGTGAAAGAAAGAAAATGCTTATAAATCCCTCAAAAATCGGCTTTATGGGAAGTCCAGTAAGCGACATCTGTAGCCTTTCTGTTATCCACTGGTATAGTTGATCCATCATAGAAAGCCACTAGGTTGGTCGGAGAAGATTTTCCCTCAGTGAAGTTGTGCTGGCTGTCTCAAATCACCTCCCTATCCTCCATTGCTTTAGAAATACCACACACTTGGGTAATCTTTTGTTTTGAGGAAAAGCAAAGACAATCGCAAGACAAATGGGCTGTCTGGACGACAGATGGGAGTAAAGTCAGGACTGAGCAGTAACTGGGGAAATTCTGGCAGTGGGAGACTCTGACCACCAACTCACTGACCACATACTCAAAACGGACCCCAGACTCAAGTGGAAGGAAGAACTGCACCTGCAGACTGATTACCATGAGAAGCGAGACCTATAGCTAGCAAATACCGGGTTGAAGTCTAATTAACGAAAGACATATGTAATTAGTAACCACTGAATGTTGATGTCGTTGTTAAAATGTATAGTGTCAAGTTTTATGATTGGTAAACCAGCCTTTCGTGGGTCACCACCTCTGTCCCTACTTCGTGCAAATTAGAAAAAAAAATTAGAAATACCTCGCCTGGGTATGTGAATTGGCGCTGCGCGCCGGTTAACGAGCCCGCGTTCCGGACAACACCCGGGGGCGATGACACCGAGCAGGGGCAGGTGCCTCTGGCAGCTGCACCACCGCCGGCTGAGAGCGGCTCCCCCGCGGGGCCCTGCCCGCCCCTCCGCCCGGGCCCCCCCGGCCCCGGCGGCGCCCGCTCCGCTCTTCCGCCTGCGCCTCGAGCCGGCGGCTGCGCGGGGCGGCGGCGGCGGCCCGGAAGCTCTTTGGGCTCCCGCCGCTTCCGGGGCGGCTCGGCCCGGTCGGCGCGGCCGCGGGGCGGACATTTCCCGGAGCGGAGCCGCGGGGCCTCCTCAGCCGCCGGCGGCCACAGCGGGCGGGCTCCTGCGGCTGGGCTGGGAGGCGGAAGAGGCGCCTGCGGCCGCCGCCGGCCCCGCCGGGAGGATGTTCTCCTTCTCCACCGTGCAGCCCCAGGTGAGGGGCTGGCGGGGCGCTCCGGTCTCCGGGCCCGCTGTCCGGCGGGGCTCGCTCTGTGTCCGGGCGGAGGCGCTCGGAGGGCCCGGGGATCGCGGGTTGCGGCGGGAGGAGCCGAGTTCCTGCCTGCCACGTTCCCAGGGCTTGGGGCGTCAGCGGGGCCGCAGCGGGGAGAGCAGCGGGTGAGCGGGTGGGGGCTGCGGCCGTGCGGGGTCCGCATCGAGTAAAAATACAGACAAATGGAGGAGAGAGGAAGGGACAGTAAGAGCTTGTGACGAATAAAAGCATTCTGAAATGATGAAATAACCTTAGATGGCGCTTTTTCGTATCTGTTTTTGTAGCAGAAGCAAGGTGTGGTGACGTGTGTTAATACTGTTAAACTGTGCCGTTAATTTTAACGGGTTGTTGTGAAAGCCAAAAGGAAACTATTTAGAAGAGTTAGTGAGGGAAAACCATCGCTAATTTGTCACACAGAACAGTCCGAAAGCAATCGGGAAGGCATCGTTAATTAGGCAGTGAGTCTGATGGGACTGCTGTGTTTTACGGACTTTGATCTGAACTAGTGGTTTTGGTTTTATTTTTGAGTTTTATATTGGTGTGTGATAGTCTGATTCCACAATGGGATTTGATTGTTCTTTCCACATGGAGAATGTGTTTAAAGCTTTCGTTGAAGAAATGGAAGAATTTGTATGTTTCTAGGAATGTGTCATTTTACCGGAGTAAGAAATGCAGATGCAAAGTTTGGTTAGTGGTTGGGATGTTGGCTTTGACCTCTTGAGGCTTTTTGGTTTTACCACAAACTCTGGACAATTAATTATAAGGCAGTTTTCATGTCTGACAGCATTGTCTCTTTTGATCTGTCTAGTCAGCATGAAGATGGTAGTCCTTGCAGTAGGACTATGTTCGTAGACATACCCAGTTATGCTTCAATCAGGTAGTGCAGTTGGGGTTGTGTCCCAGCTCCTTCCTAGTGACGTGTACTGAGTCCCAGGAGGTTCAGAACTGCTGGGGTTATTTGTCCCATATGTTCACAAGAGATGTAGTCATGTCTTAAGAGGAGGAGCTCTGCTAGCTGGTGCACCTGGGTTTCATTGATCCTTAGGCTGAAAGTGTGATCCCAAGGAGGAAAACAAAGGCAACATTTGGGAATAGCTTATAATAATGCAGGAAAAAGTATAGCTAATCCAAATTATAAAAGTATTGCTTTAGAGATGAAAATATGAGCTTTAATCTGTCATACATGCTTAAGCTTTCTTTTTTTTTTTCTCTTTAAAATGAATTATCAGCTAACACTGTGGTGTTGAAGATCATGTGGTTTATAATTAAGTCTTCAGTTAAACAAGGCAGTGTACAAGATATGTAGTTATAAGTTGGAGTTTGGAACAGAAGTATGTTTAAATAGTTTAAGCAAGGCCTTATAAGTCTTTATCTATTTTTTTTCCAGGCTACTGTTCCTCTGAGTCACCTTATCAATGCCTTTCATTCACCAAAGAGCTCCACAACTTCTGGCAGCAAAGCATCCATACAGCCTGTCCAGAGGGACACCTCCCCAGAGCATGATCCTCTGAAGAAGAGTGAGGTATAAAAAGCCTTTTGAAAAAGTGATGGTTTAACGGATATTAGATCTGAATAATAACATTTTTAAGTGAATGTAATATTTGACTGGTCTATAAAATAATGTAATGTGACTAAACAAACCACGGTGTAGAATGTATCTTTTTGGCAGTCAGTGTTTTGCCAGTAAGGATTCTACAAAAATACAATATTTAATTTTAAAAAGAGCTGGTACTTGTCTTAGTAGTTCTTTGCAAATGAAGATAGGATTTCTTTTCATTTCCAGTTTAATGGTTCTTTCTGCAAAGTAGCAGTAAGTTTTCTGTTAATAAAGGCTATATTATCTTTTTATTCTGATTTTTAGCAAAGTTTGTGTCATTATTGCTTGTGAGAAAATGGGGACTGTAACTTCAGATGTGTTGAAGGTTTTTAAGAGATTAAATGGCATTTTTTCATGTTCTGTTTTATTTTTCTGTTAAAATATTTTTCATTATCATTGGGTTTTCTTGCTTTTGACATTGAAAATTTAAACACAGTGCCAAGTAGTATTAGATATTGCCACTTCTCTTTCAACTCATTATTACAAGTTTTGTAGCTAAGCATTTTTTTTGGGAGGAAAACCATGGAATCTCTCAGTAACTGCAGAACCATGGCAATTAGCATAGGTTGTACTGCTCACTACTGTTTTGTGATTCCATTGTTGGGTTTCTTGTGGGGTTTGGTTGGTTTGGATTTTTTCAGTCTGTGTTTGCTTCTGGTGCTACTGGGAAATCTTTTCCCTAGGGTAATCTTACGTGAATTTTGAACATTTATTTCTATTTTTCAGTCTGCATTTAAAAATTTAAGAGATCTGGGATTGTCTGATTTGAAAGCTAACCAGTTTAGAGAGTTGGTGAACAGGCTACTTCCTGGCTACTATACAGAAAACAAAGTCTCCTCACAGTGGCACACGTCATACGTCTCTGCTCAGTCCTTCTTTGAAAATAAGCATGGTATGTTTTGAGTGAAGTGTTTATGAGAGTTAAATTATAAAGGTGAATACAGTTATTCTTTAATCTCTTGTGCTGTAGATAATTTGTAGTTAAACACATTTAATGAAAAGAGTATGAATGCATTTTTTGTTGTATATGGCTTGTCTCTGTAAACTTGGAAAATTTAGAAAATTCAGTGAATTGTTTCTTTGGATTTCAAGGTGGTTGCTGTTAAACTTTTCTGAAGCCAGCAATAGTACAAGTGCATTTCTCTTAATGATGAACCTGACCTGTGAATTTCTCCACCACTTTGTTTTACCAAGATATTAGATTTTGCTAATCTACTTATGTCACAGACATCTCCAGTTTACATTTTTATAATTTTACTTATTTGGTTGCTTGAAGCAATGTTACACAAAGTTATTAATTAGAAAGGAATTCAAGGTGGCAATCTGTTAACACTCCAGGTAGATTGTTTTATTGCTGAAATAAACAAGAGTAGTTTCTTGCAGATGAAGATGTTTTGTTGGAATTAGTCTAAAATGGAGAAAGCCATTGCAGACGCTTAAGAATATATTAGAAAAATAAGTATATAGCTGGCATTTGAGATACTGCTTATATGGTACTGCAGTAGAGAGAAGGAGTGTTAAGAATAATATTGCAGGGCTGCTATTAGAGAAAAAATACTAAATTGCATTGTGTTGTGAGATACAAAAAAGTAGGTCAATGACAATTGTGTGAAAACAAACAAATCGTTGGAAATGCATCAAAGCTTTGATAGATGTTCTGGTAATTTGTTTAATTAAAGATGCCTGGAGTACTGTATTTAAAAAACTAAAAAACTGTGTAAGAAGTAATGTTGAGTTGTCATTTAAGAAAGGGTGTATTTACACTTTGTTGTATCTTTTTTGCAGGTTTTGTGGATGTTTTCAGTACTTTACGCTCATCTTGTTTGTACGGACAACATCCTAATCCCCTCCAAAATTTCTGTTCAGATGTTCGGTGTTGGCCAGGTATAAAGCATTAAACTACACTGGTTTTAGTCTCTATCTGTCTATTCTGGAAAAATATTTTTGCATTTGTTGTAGAGGCATCACTCAAGAAATACCAGTAAGCTTCCAGGAGAAACTTATGTCGATATTAACACTTTAAATCATGTTCACTTGAGTAGTGTGTTTCCAAAATTTAGTAAATACCATGTTGTTCCAAGTTGTCAGTATTTGTGGATCATATTCTTGAAAGACCACAGGTGAACTGGCTATTTTTGAATCAATAAATACGTTGAATTCAGTACTCATCCAGTTGAATTTTCTGAGGGATTTAGTGACTGGCAGCATTAGTGAAAATATAGTCAGTAGTTCAGGAAGTTCAGGTATTGTCCTAAACTCAGTTCTTTGATGCTACCTCTAGGTATATCTGTTTGTATCAAGTGGCAAAGAGAAATTTGACAACATGGAGATAGCCCAGTAATGGTGCAGATTTTAAGCATTTTATATGGGGGAAAGCTGAAGGATCTGAGGTTTTAGTTAGCCAAATAGAGGGCAAAGAGTGATCCAATATCAGTCACCTTTCTCGTGTACACCTCAAAGAAGAGGCAACAATTCCAAGTAAAAGCAAATAAAATACAACCTGTTTGAAAATTTTCACAAGGAGAACGGCTAAGTTCTGAAACAGATTGTCTGGAGAAGTTTGGTTATCTTAACCCTTGGAGATTTTCAAAACTGAGCTGGACAAGGTCCAGAGCTACCTGATCAAATGTTAGACCTTTTTTGAACAAGGCTCAAGGGTCAGCTGTGGAAGTTATTTTTATCCAGTGCTATTCTAAAATAACAAAAAGATTAGTGAAACCAATCTAATTGACTGGCATTGGTATTTATTTTAAAACATAGCAGTGAAAGAAGAAGAATGTTCTTGGCTTGTGGTAAAATGTCCATCACAAGGTTTCTGATGTGGTAGGAGATGACTTAGAGTGCCGTAAGCTCACTGTGATTAAATGGTGTAATTTCTTTTGTCACTTCTGAAGTTAACAGCACGCTGAAGCCATTCCAGATCTCCTCAGGGCACCATATCAGCAGAGCTCACAAAGCATTATTCCCATCCTTCTGGATTTCTGAATATTTCGTGTTTGTCAGCCTGCCTGGATTTAATCGTCTGAATGTCTCCTCTTCCCTGAGTTGGCCAATTAGCTATCATTTACAACATGAACCCAGATTATTTTAACATGAAATTTTATGTGAAACAGTTGGAAGTTTGCTTGCAAGGTCAGACTACAAATAGGGTTTGTGATCACATAACTATCCATTTACAGTAGAGTGGATATATTGGGAATTCCATATTTTTTCATATAATAGTTTCTGAAATTTCTTAAGACTTTTTTTGTGATGATAGTAATGATTATGTTTTAACTTGTTTATTCTTATTACGTAAAGTTTACATACAGACACGGAATTTTAAGACTCTCAGATCAAGAGCAAGACGTCTGCAGTCAACATCTGAACAATTAACAGAACCCAGAAGTTCACTTTCTTCAATTTTGAAGGTACATACAAGTAACGTGAAGTTGTTTTGGGCTTACTCAGACCATCTCTTTCTCTTGAATAAACCTTCAAAATTTACTAAGGGTGTTTTCTTTCACTTGTATGAAAAAATTCTTAATTTTAAACTTGAGCTAATGGCAGTGTATTATTTTTTCTTATTTTTTCTTATTTTTTAATGCATATATTTGTTTCATATATCACCAATAATGACATTATTTGAATTTTTAGAAGAGCAGTATCAGCATATAACTATGGTTTTAACTCTAGAAATAAAATTCTTTATATTCTGTTTCCAAAACATAATATAAACTAAAAATAGCTTCAAGTCAAAGGATTTATTTCTTTAAGTAGAAATAGAGCTATTTTAACGTACAAGAATGTGTGTTTTCAAGTCAGCAGATAATTATCCAAAGCACTGAGGAAAACAATTTAACCTGGGTGCTCCTTGTTTCTAATTGGTTGTACAGAAGTCAGGCTAATTAAGGCTTTTTATTTTACTGTGTGTGTAAATTATCTTTGAACTCTTCCCTTCTTCTAGGCATATGTGGTTTATTTAATCTGTGGGCTAGGTGTACTGTGGATGAAGATAAACCAGGGCTAGCTCCACACAGTGCTGCTCTGAAATTTGACAGGACATATGAGATGTATTTGCTTAAGATCCATCAGAACGATACTTGCAAAGTTATTTTGCGATTGGAAATAAAGCAAGAAGCTTAAGCTAATAATTCCCACTGAATCTAGTGAACAAAGCTGGTTATGTATAGATCTATCTTAGGCTGCATTTTCAGTTTGGAACTGGAATCCAGGAGGGTTCCAAAACAGATTTGCTCAGCAAAAATGGGAATGCCTGTGCTCAAACCACGGGATTTCACACTCAAGCTACTGGTCTGTACCCTTCAACTAATCCAATAGCATGTGAATTACATGCTGTTGTAATTTTATTTTTCTCCTATCACCTGTGTTAGCTAAGTGGTAAGTTAACTATTTATGAAAACTTGATGTATACTAACACTGGTTTGAAAAATATTGCAGGGTTTTATCCTGAGAAAGCGACGAATTGATGTTGAAAACTTAGACACACTAATGAAAACAAAAAACATCCCAGAGGCACACCAGGATGCTTTTAAAACTGGTTTTGCAGAAGGCTTTTTGAAAGCACAGGTATTCCTACAAAAAACGCTTGGTAAGTTGTTTTAATTTACATATCTTGTCTTTGCAATCAGAAGGTAGTTTATTTAAGGCCCGTGTTAAATATGTTTTTATTTTCTTTTACAGATTCCTTAAGAAGATCACGTTTGCTTTCTTTCTTTCTCTTTGTTCTTTGTTTTTATCTTGCTATATATTCGTCATTTTTACCTGGAAAAGGTTCCTTTTCCGATGCTGGTTAGTTAACTTTTTTTACCACACTGTTTCACTTGTGTTGTTTTTTTCCAGCAGGTTTAGCATAAATTAAATATGTTTTGACATTGATTGTTTTTTATTAGTACACTGAAAAGTTATCCTCAGAGATATTTACTGCTTCTAGCTACAGCCTTTCAGATGACAATGTGACAAAACATTTATGAAGACAAAAATGTTCTGTGTCGGTATAATTACTTTATTTCTTTTGGTAAAGCAGTTACATGGAACCAGAGAAGTCAGACAGGTCACCAGTTATGTATTTGTCTTTCAATTTAAATGTTGTGTTATCTAGCTTAGCTGTAGGCAAGATGGTTTGACTTTTCAGTCTGTAATTGCAGACTAGTTTATAGCAACTAGGGACTTCTGTTGCTAAACTGCCATCTTAAGAAATCTATTGGAAATAATGGAACAATCAAAAGGCTGAGCTACTGTAACTGGAGATAGTCAACTTGATGCTAAGTTAGCAACTGAGTCTCAGTAAAGTTAGGATATGTATAGAAACGTTGAGGGAGAAGTTCTGGCTTTGTGTGTATGCTTGTGGATGAAGAGCTTTCTGTACTACACATGACTGAAAAGCATATCACTAAATTAATTGCAAATATTTAAAAAATTTTTTTTTAAACATAAATCTTATTCCTGCTGGACGCTTGTAAATGAACACATGCCCTGCTAAAAGGGCAGGTGTAAGGTCAGTGTGTCTTTCTGGCTTGCAGTCAGGTGCAGCACTCAGTCTTGTAATGAAATGACATTGTGTATAAATTTGTTGTTCGTCATCTGCTGTTTGCTCTTAGTACGCTTTCGAACATCAAGTATCTTTGATGCAGCAGTTGATCCAATCCAGTTGAAAAACGTCACCTTCGAACATGTTAAAGGGGTAAGAGCAAAAGTAAAATGTGTGCAAGTTCTTGTTTTAGTCTGATGTTTAATAATCATCATGAATATCTTACTCTGTTCAAGAATTTCTTTGTATGAACTGAAGCTTTATCAGCATTGGCCACTCCAAGATGAAGGAAGGTTTTAACCACTCTTTTTCTAGTTTGTTTTTGTGGCATTTAATATCTTATAAAATGTGCACTCTCCACTTGTTGAATAACATTTTTAAAGACTATAATAGCAAATGGCAGGCCATAAATATCAATATTAACCTACCTTTTGCAGAAGTTAATTGGTACAAGATGATAATGCCAGTTGATTTGTTTCCCCTTAGTACCATATTTTGCAAATAGTGTTTTTAGGACAGGAGATACAGAGATTCCCAGAAAGAAGTGGGTGTGTCACTGCTGATGGGATACCTCTATTTTTTTCTGTTCAATTATTCTTTGACTGTTAGTGGCAAAAATAAGGACCTCCCCTTTCCTTCCCCTTGGACAAATACATAGAATTAATCTCTTTTTAATTAATAAGACTAATATTTTTATGTAGAAGTTTTCATTTTGTATTTATTTCTTTGGTTGGATCTGGTCTTGAACTGTTTGGTTGTTCCTTCACTGTTACTAAGTTTACCGTTTGCTTAGACCTGCAAACAGTTCTAGGATAGGTTGAATTAAATATCCACACAAATTCTGTGGTACACTTTAATCTTATTGTGTTTTTGATCAATGCGCAATTAGGGACTTAATCTCTAATGCAAAACTTTAAAAAATGTGCAGTAATTTATAAATGCTTAGCTATATCTGTGGCGTGGTTTCATTTACAGGTTGAAGAAGCTAAGCAGGAATTGCAAGAAGTTGTGGAATTTCTGAAAAACCCTCACAAATTTACTGTATTAGGAGGTAAACTTCCAAAAGGTAAGAATTGTTCCTCAGCAGGAGTGAAAAACCTGTGTAGCCATGGCTGTGAGGCATGTTCTGTCCTGAGTGACTACTTTAAAGCCTAGTTTCTTATTATTTCTTCATGTATTATGCAAATGAATGTCTTAGGGTTAGGCAAAATTTAGTGTGCCTTCTTCAGTTATTGAACTAATAAACGATAGTACTTTGTCCTGTAATGCAGGGGGGTTTATTAACAGAACTTTTAAAAGGATTTTATTTTTTCCTTGTGGCACTGCTTTAGGTAGTTCAGAAGCAAGTGTTTTCATGTAAAAGGATGATTAAGATCATAATGGAAATTCACGTGAATCTGAAATGTGTAGATAGGAGAAATGTGTTACGTGTTAGTGCTCTACACTGTTTAAAGATGGTTACTTGGAAGGGTTAAATTTAAAAAAAAAGATTCTATAGAAACATCCTGGAAAATGTCAGTTTGAAGCAATCACTGGTAGGGGTTCAGCTGCTGAACTCAGCAGTAAATCTGCAGAATACTTCAGGCTTCTGTTTTGATGGTCTTACAAGTCTTTGTTGTTGTTTAAATATGGATCAAATTGTATCTAGATTTGTTGCAAGGAAAATCCTTCAGACTGGCTGTAGTGAGCAGTACCTGAAATGGGATCTTAACAGCTTTTTAGAGCCAAGTGTACATTACTTCTTCTAATGCATGGAAGAAACTAGTCATATAAGAAGACTGTATGGATGTGTTGGTTTTGTTGGGGTTTCTTTTAGGCATTTTGTTAGTTGGACCACCTGGTACTGGCAAGACGCTTCTTGCGCGGGCTGTGGCTGGCGAAGCGGATGTTCCGTTTTATTACGCGTCCGGGTCAGAGTTCGATGAGATGTTTGTTGGAGTGGGAGCCAGTCGCATCCGGAGCCTGTTCAGTAAGTTCAGTGTTCCTGGGTCTCAAATCTTTTCACTTGCAAGGTTAAGTATTCAGTGTTGTTTACATGGCTTGATTAGTTGCAGTTCTGGTTACTGGAAAGTAGTAGTGTATGAGGCTAATAAACAAAGCTTGAATTGTGTAGGTAAATGTCACAATTCTGTGAGCATCAGTTAACTAACTGTAGAATCTTCCTAATCATCACATGAAATTATAGCTAAACTTATAATTGGATTTTACAATGGTCCCAGGGAGAAGTAGTAATTTAATTAGAAATGTAATGTTCTATAAACTCAGTTGAATATTTGATGTTGTAACTTACTTAGTCATACATAAATTGTTGTAAATTTGAATTGTAAATTTATGATAAAAAACTTGTGTTAACCTTCTCAGTTACTGCCCTCATATTTAGATATTTTTTACTGTGATTTAAAGCTTTATGGCATCGTGACATGAAAATAAGCTGAGATTTCCTTTCTCAGACCCATCAACAAGCTCAGGATAAAAAGGACATGATAACAGAACTTTCAAAACTAATGTTAAATTTTATAACTTTCACAGGAGAGAATTCCTATTTTCAGTGTGAAAATATTGGGGAGGAGAAAATCCAGCTTCCCTCTTAAATGAAAGATTGATAGGGTCAAATATATACAATGTACAAAGTAGTTTGCATTGGTAGAAAAAATGGAACTTCACATGGATGGGATGCAAAATAAAATACATATAGTATTAAAATGCATTTCCTTCTGTTGACAACAGAAATGTAGATGCCTGACTTGTACATTAATGTTACAGATATGTCTGGAGGGGTGAGATGAATTGTGTCTTGTTGGTATGCATGTACCAATTGATGATCTTCACATTTATTACTGCATTTTTATTTTGTGTTTTAATACCTGCAAACTCGAGTGTGAACCCTCCACTGTAACATAACAAGCAAGTTCTATTAAAGTAAATTAGTGTTGAGACCCATCACATTTCATATTGTTTTTATTTAATAGGCAAATATTCTCTACCAAGGCTATAAAATAAACTCTTGTAGGATGTTCATACAAAATACAACAATTTGGTAGTTTATTTTACTAGTGATTTCTTGTAGCATGGTAAGAATAAGCTGATGAGGAGATAAAAAGAATCAAGATTCTATCTTGCCATTTCAAAAATCTATTTCTTTTTTTTTAGGCTAAAAGCAAGACAGTTTTGGTGATGCCTAATAGAACACTTTATAATGCAAGAACAACAGAAACTGTAGAATCCTAAACTGCCTGATGCACTGTGTGTTTCTTTGTGTGGTTCAAGGCTCCTTCTGCTCTTTTCCTTTTGTCAGGGGAAGCAAAAGCAAATGCACCTTGTGTTATTTTCATTGATGAACTGGACTCTGTTGGTGGGAAGAGAATTGAATCTCCGATGCACCCCTATTCAAGACAGACCATTAATCAACTCCTTGCTGAAATGGATGGGTAAATATATGGATTCTGAGGGCACAGAAGGTGCCTGATGGACTGGTATTTTGAATATGTGATTGAAGTTTTTCTTCTTGACAGGTTTGAAATTTTGTGTAATGTTTTGTAATGCTTTTAAGGATATATATATATTTAATATGCTTTTATGGTTATTTTTCTAGTACTGCCAACAGCAGCATTAATAGACTTATTGTGAAGAATATAGAAGCTTTTGAGTTGTATTTGCACAATAGCTGCTGTTTATTTTAAAGAGTTGCTCAGTTTTTAACCTGGTTATATATCTAAAGGAAGAAGCTCCACACAGATTAGGCCAGGTTTTTAACCAGTTGCTGGGTTAAACGTGGTCATTCTTGGATCACATGTTGTACTGTGAAAGCATGTTTTTCACTGGCCAATGAGGTCAGTAGCAGTAGTTACTGGCAAAATGGTAAATTCTGTGTCCAGAAAAACAGTAATTCACACCTTGTTTTCCACACAGCTTTAAACCAAATGAAGGTGTTGTTATTATTGGTGCAACAAACTTCCCTGAAGCATTAGACAAGTGAGTATAATGCATTGCTTGTTTTACAGACCATGCAGTGAAAAACCCTCCAACAAAACCAAGTTGTTTGTGATAATCTTTAAGTATTACAGTGGCATAGCTGGAGTTTCCCAGCTTAGAAAGAATGTGTATTGACCAGTTTTTAGCATTTAACAGGCAGCAGAGTTAAATATAGAGAAATAATTAATGTTTCTAAGCATTTCAAATTTCTGGAAGTTTTTCAGATAAATTGATAAGCTGCATTCCTTGTTCACAGCGCAAAATTTTCAAATGCACAAAACCCTTTAAAATGAGTTGCCAGTAAATATCTTTCATTTGTCTTTTTACAATCAGATAAGAGAAACATATTATTTGCATATGTGCATGAGACAATCTGTATATGGATTTTTATTCTTGGATATATGCTAGTAAGTTTATTGCAGTATTTTTGAATCAATGTACTAAATTGTCATTTCCTTTAGTGCTCTAATACGCCCTGGTCGCTTTGATATGCAAGTTACTGTTCCCAAGCCTGATGTAAGAGGTCGCACGGAAATTCTGAAGTGGTACCTTAATAAAATCAAGTATGACCCATGTAAGTAAATATTTTATTGTAGTATATGTTATGTAACAGTTTTTATACTGGATCAGCCCCTCATGTTAGTTCTTTATTCCATGGGCAGTTTTGGCTTTACTGTGTCAATAAAGAACACAAAAATTCTTTCATATGTAATGTTTCTCTCTAAGAGTTCAGAGCGTCTTGAGAATTAAGTTTAATTTCTATTAAAGCTGTTTGTTTATTTGTTGTTTTTTTTTTGTTTTGATTTGTTTAATAGAATTTTTTAATAGAATATTATTCTTGCTTAAAATTTCAGGAGCAATAGGGACTCTAACAACAAAATGGTTTTGTTGTGGTTCTTTTTCTTCCCCTGCAGCTGTTGATCCAGAAATAATTGCACGAGGCACAGTAGGATTTTCTGGAGCAGAGCTTGAAAATCTTGTAAATCAAGCTGCCTTAAAGGCAGCTGTTGATGGAAAAGATATGGTAACCATGAAAGAACTAGAATTCTCCAAGGACAAAATTCTGATGGGTAGGATTTTATACAAAAGACTTACATGCATCTTAAATATACAGAGCTTTTCTTGTTTGATGAAGATGTTTACATGGAAATGAGGAAGCTTTTATGGTGTTGTTTTTTGGATTGTTGCATTGTGGTGTTTTGTTTGTTGGTTTGTTTTTTTGTTTCTCTTTCATTTTTTTTTTTCTAATGTGGAGTTTGGGTTGGTTTTTTTATTGTTTGTTTGTATGGATTTTTTTTTTAACAAATAAAGTTTCCTGTTAGCTCTTTCTGATTAGAACCTTTTCAGACCAGAAAGTAGTATGTAAAATCTGGTGGGGAATACATTCTTTAAAATTTCATACCATTTTTAAAGTTAAAAATGCTGCATGTCATACTTCAGCCTGGAGAGAGACACAGACTTGATTTCTTATCCTTCCCCTACCTATGACCAGAAACCTGGAAGTTCTGTTTAACTTCTCACGTGGTAGCACAAATCTTAAACATCTTCGACATAACCACTGTAAATCTGGTCTGTTTGTGCTTGAGAGAAGAAATGGAATTTTCTCAGATACTTAGACTGCATTTTAAATCTATTACTTTAAAAGCACTTGTCTGTAGGATATGTTTTCACTTATGGGTTCACTTTTAGCCATTAAAATCTGACTCATAAACATTTTGCACTTAAGCATTAGTTCCCTTAGATCACGTGCTGTTCTCAGCTGCTTTGTTCTCTTTTTGAGTGTATGTAATGTGTGGATTGTGGTGGCCAGCTGTACAAAAAGGTTAATTTGATGTTCCTCTGTTTAAGGACCTGAGCGTAGAAGCGTAGAAATTGATGAGAAGAACAAAACCATCACAGCTTACCATGAGTCTGGACATGCAATCATTGCCTATTACACCAAGGATGCAATGCCAATCAACAAGGCCACAATCATGACACGAGGAACAATGCTGGGACATGTGAGTGTTTCTTCATCCAGCTTTTTTAGGATTTTTTAAGTGTTATTTAGTTTATTAATGTTTCTTTATTTAGTTTTATTTTTATGTTGGTTTGGTGGTGTATAGGAATTTGTAACAATTGTATTTGCTGTGATTATGTTAATGAATATTTTAGTCTGTTGAAATACTCAGTTATGAGCAATCCCTTGGAAAACCCAAGGTCATCTTTGCTGTGTGATAAAAAGCTTTCTTTTGTCATTTTGTAATAAATTACTGTGCACTGGTATAACAGCTCACATGTACAAGGAAAGAGAAATAAAAATAAGTTTGGTTCTGCTGCTGTTGAAATAGCACCCAATAGCAAAATTTTGAAGAACATATAAAAGACTGGAAGGTAGAAGCTCAACTGTACTTTTAACACAAATATGCTATGTTCTTTGTCCGGTTTATCTTTTATAAACTTCATTGGTTACCTGTCTTTTTTTTTTGCATAAATATCCATAAGTTTTTCTATCTTTCCTTTATCTACCAAGCATTTGAACAGAAAAATATTTTTATTATGTCTCTTCCTGTTCAATTTTTTCAAGTTAATGTGTTCAGTTAATGAAAACCATTGGTCTGAATTCTCTGGGATTTGTACTCAGTTCAAATGTAAGAAATAAGGAGAAACTGATAGAATGGGTTGTTCTGTTTCTTCTGGCAGTAGGTATAAGTTACTCACGTTGATGGGGTGCTCAGGGTGTTTCAGTGCTTCGACTGAGCACCTCCAAGCAATCCTGATAAATGCATATACTAGAGGCAGGCCAGAGCATGTGAAGTGTTACATAAAATCTTTATCTGCTTCAGATATAAGCAAGAATATTTTTGAGATTACTTCAGTACTTCAGTTTTTGTTACCTGACCACTGTTCTGTATGTTACAGGTATCTTTGCTTCCAGAAAATGACAGATGGAGTGAAACTAGATCCCAGTTGCTCGCACAGATGGATGTCTGTATGGGAGGAAGAGTAGCAGAAGAGCTCATATTTGGAAGTGATCACATCACAACAGGTCAGCTGATTGGTAAAGAGTTTTTGATCAAGGCTGTGGGCTGGCATGTAACTTAGATCTGTTTGCTCTCTAGGTGCTTCCAGTGATTTTGACAATGCTACTAAAATTGCAAAACTGATGGTGACTCGATTTGGAATGAGTGAGAAGGTAGTATCATCAATCCTTTAATATTTATATGGAGCAAAATCAAGTTATATTCTATAGCTAAAGCTAGTTGTCTGTCAGTGATCTCTGAGATTAGGGTAAGTAGTTTTCACAAAGAGTAAGCTTTATGACCTGGTCTGCTATAGAGAGCTCTGCTAGAAAATGTGTATAATTTACAGTTTAAAAAAATACCTCACAGGGTTTTCACTTCAAAATTGCCTTAAAAATTACTAGTATCTTCAAGAAATTGTTATAATAAAGCCAGACACTTTGGAATTGAGGATAATTCTGCATCTGGGAGGGCAAAGGTAGTAACAACAGTGAGTTTTCTAGACTTTCTTTAGAAGCTTCTTCAGTCATGTTGATTGTCCATCAAATATTAGTAGTCTAGACATTTTGGTTTTTAAGTGCCTAATTAGGATCTTTACTGTGACCTCTTGAAACAGAATTCTGCAGTAACTATATAGTTGATGAATAGGCTTCTTGTTTTGTTTCTGCTTAAAGCACTTCAGCACGTATTTGACTCGTGATTTTGTTTGCATGCAGAAGCAATAGGTGCTGAAACTGTTAGAGAGTTTTATGTGTATGACTGCAGCAGTGGCAAGATAAAGATATTTTTGTTGTTGTTTAGCTTGGTGTTATGACCTACAGTGATACGGGGAAAGTCAGCCCTGAAACCCAGTCTGCAATTGAACAGGAAGTGAGGACACTCCTACGGGTAAGAGCCATTCCCCCTCCACACTCCTATGTCTGAGATGAATTGAACACCTGCTTGCTTGCTTAATTCATTTAAGTAATGTATGCTGGTGAAAATACACAAGTGGATGGAAGTGTTCAGTATTTAATGTACCTGCAACTTTGAATCTCTGCATATCAAAACTTGGTGGTGATTGTCATGAACAAGTAGTGTAAATCAAGTTGGTGGCTTTGGTCTCTTTAATACAGTCTTTAACACTTCTCTTATATTTGGTCAGGATTTGTATTTTTCCTGTTCAATTCACAGGAAAAGTATGGCTACAGATTGTTTTAGTATAGATGTGGATGTTTTATGTTCCTTTTACATTTCATAACTCCCAAGATAAGTAATTTTGTATAAAATCACAGGAATGGCTGTATCAGATAAGAGTGTTTCCTTCAGTATCCTCTTCCTCATGGTGATCAGATGCTTAGGGAAATTTGTAACATTTGATAATCACTGAACTTACTGATTACTGTTCTGGTAATCTGACTTAGTTTGGTATAGGTAGTTACAGGTCCAGGAGTATTACTTATATTGTAACATTTAAATGAATAATATTTTTCTGTAGTTGTTTTTGACCTGACTTGGCCTTGTGAGAGCTACCAGGGTAGAACCAAAAGTTGAAGCTGGTAATGCTGGTAGTGTGCGTCTACTTGAAGCAATTGGTGACTTTCAGTAGTTGGTAGCTTTCAGCTTTCTAAAACTACATAGTACTTTGAGTTTTGTAAATATTAAAAAAATGCTAGTCTTTGGGGAACAATCTGTGAATACTGTAGCTTTGCTCATAGTGCAAAAAAATTTGTTAGAAAAATCAGGATGGTTTCAAATCTAGTAAGTCTTTTCTAAGTCATATGTAACAATACTAAGGTTTGTTCTCAGGATTTTGTTTGATTTTATTTTTATCCCTACTTGTGCAAAATGCACAGGTGGCATAAAGTGTTTGGTTGTTTTTCATGAATTATGCCAGCTATATTTTAAAGCCTTGTTAGTCAGGAGCTGTGCTAGTTTAGAAATGTAAGGCACAACTTTAAATGTTTGTCTCAAGCTGGAAACAATTCTTGAAATAGAATCTTGCTGTTGGTTTTTTTTTGGTTTTTTGTTTTGTTTTGTTTTTTTGTTTTTTTGTTTTTTTGTAAAGTCTTAAAATCTCCTTCTACCTGTTCTTCAAATTAGGACTCCTATGAGCGAGCAAAGAACATCCTGAAGACTCATGCAAAAGAACACAAGAATTTAGCAGAAGCTTTATTGAAATATGAGACTTTGGATGCCAAAGAAATCCAAATTGTTCTAGAGGGGAAAAAACTAGAAGTAAGATGATAACTTCTGGAATACATAACATAATACATAATTTGAAGAATGTACATCTAGCAATGCAGTAGTCCTTCGCAGCATAGCCTTTTTTTCTCTTCCTGACGTGTGTATGGCCTTAGTGTCACTTTAATATTAGTCTGTCTCTTGTGAGCTTCTGTTACTCATCTATCTGTTGTGTCTCATCCGAATAAGACACAAAATAAAGCAAGTTCCTCATCCTCTGCTCCTTATACTCTTCGCACAAGAAGTTATTCAGAAGGGTAAATCTCAGGGTTTAATTCAGCATTTTGATTCAATCAAATGTGTTGAAGCTGAGAAGAAAAACATGCAAATCCAGGTATGTGTTGGCACAGCTTCCTGGACCGTGCTGCTACATGTGTGTTTGAAGTGAGAGCCCACAATATGTGCTCTGGGGTGTATTACAGAGAGTGACAGACTGAGGTGTAAAGCAGTGATATGTCATGTAGCTATTGCTCATACTCTGTTTGAGGTTAGAGACCACTGTTAAAGACTTCTTATTTAGAAATGTCACAAAACATCTCAAAGAATGAACAAGCTACATTGTGGGAGCACCATGCTAGACAAAAACTGTTAGTGGTCACGTTTCTGCTACTCTTGGGGGAAAATACACACATGTATGGCTGGGAGAAAAATTTTAATGCAAAAACAACAGGCTAAATGTGTCTAAGCCTCTTTGGACCATGCTTTGGGTAGAACCATAGCAGGGATAAGAGAAATACCTGTGACCTCTGATGTGCTGCTGACAGGTTTCTTAAAATTTTTATTACTGCAGTAGACAGATGACAGTTCTGATGACAGTGATTTTACACTGCTGGAGATTCTACAGAACCAGTTTCTATTAATACCCTGTACGGGCATTTGATAATCCAACAGATAATCTCTTTGAAGAGGACAACATTGCTCACTGAAGAGTAGTTCAGAAAATGTTTGAAGCATGTTTTGTTTCAAATAACATTCCCAGTTCTGTTCTATGGTAGAAATAGAGAAATAAAACCTTTTCTTTCAACCCTTACAGAAACCTCGGGAAATTCCAAGAAAATACAAAAAAAGGTTTTGAAAACGAGCAGTTTCCAATCAAGTGGAAGTGATGGGTAGCAATTATATGCCAGTATTCCTCTGATCTCATGGAACTGGTTTTTAGGAATAACACATCTTGATCATAATCCTTCTGTACAATCAGTTGTAGCGTTGTGGGATTACAAGCTTCTGTTGCAGAGAGGGCATGTATTAGCATCTTATGTTCAGAATTACCATACTTTGACATTAAAATGGGCTGGTGCCAATAAATGTGAATGGAAACAGGGAGCTACACCTAAAACTAGAAGTAACATAGTATTTTAGAATTTTTGAGTGTAATGCTTGATTATAACCTAGTTTTTTTAGTAAGAGCACATGCTTTTCTTTTTCCCTTTCAAAACAAGATCAATTTTCTCTTTGCCTGTTTTTGTCAGCTTACTCTAGTGGCATCCCACTCAGTGTGGGAGAACTTCCAAATGTTATAAAACAGTATAAGGAAATGTCTAAGCTGACTAGTTACAGTTGTACATGTATTTCAGAAATATGCCAACAAAAACAGAAATATACTGCATATTTGGCATCTGTTTTTGGAGTAATAAAGGTTAATTTTAATTACGCACACTGGTTTTCTTCTTATTCACTGTATTCATTGCTATAAACTGTAATAATACCGAGTTCCATAGTGTGTGAATTGAGGTGTATAAAGCATTTAAAATTGTAAATAAATTTAAGAATTATGGCAAAATAGCACTCTCTCTAAATGAGATTTCTAGGGAATGTTCTCCCTAGACATTCACACCTTTTTTCAATTGCTGCTTCAGTAGTGGGACTTGAAAGAGATGATTTCTGGCTAAATAATGTGAATTTGCATTTAGAAAAAGAAGCAAAAACCTTTTTCTTGTTTCAAGTTACTAAAATCTGTATTGAATTATCTTGTTTGGGGGGGTGTAAGTCCTTGAAGCCCAACTTAATTTTTTATTTAAAAGTTTCTTGCTATATGCATAGGATGGTGTCAAAAAGGAAAATAGTGATGTATGATTGGGTCATGAAAGATGATTACAAGATTACCCATAAAGTGTAAAGGCTGTCTTTGCTTTCTGGCCAACTTAGCACAAGTGTTACTGAAGAGTTCACTGTCATTCCTGGTTGGTTTTGTGCCTGTTACAGCTGCAGGGTTTCCAAGTAACTTGTCTGTTGAGGCGTTGGATTTGATTGCTGGTGCTCTTGGAAGCACCTAGGAGCTGGAATTTCTCCTTTCGTATTTACTGGGCAGAGACAGGCGAGCACTGGGTTGAGTTTGTGTGGCAGGGCTTTTGTAGTGAGGAGGCTACATGGGTGCATCTGGGAGAAGAGGGCAGAAGCTTCCCTATGTGCAATGGAGCACTGCCAGACAGCTCCAGGAGGACGTGCTCCTGTGCAAGGCTGAGCCATCAGCCCCGGCAGTAAAGCCTCTGGGACAACACACTTAATGAAGGGGAGGAAGCTCTGCCCAAGAGCAAGTGCAGCCAGAGAGAGAGAAGTATGTGAGAAACAGCTCTGCAGACACCAAGGAGGTCAGTGAAGGAGATGTAGCAGCGTTAGAGTGAGTCCTGCCCTGGGGAGGGAGGAGCAGCAGGGCCAGCCTGTGATGACCTGACTGCAACCCCAATTCCTGTCCCACCCCCACCCTGCTCTTACCACTTGCGGGGGAGGAGGTAAAGAAAAGTGGAAGTGAGGTTGAAAACAGGAAAGAGGCGTAGGGGAAGAGGTTTCCTGGCTTGAAACTGTTTTGCCCATGACGCTAAGTAGTGAGTGATCTCTCCCTGCCTTCATCTTAACCCACAGGCCTTTTGTCATGCTTTCTCTTCCCTGGCCAGAAGGAAGGGAGTGATAGAGTGGCTTTGGTGGGCTCTTGGTGTCCAGCCACGGTCAACACAACACAACTACAAAAGCAGCTTCCAGAAATCAGTCAGAGGGGAGATAATCTCAGTTTCCTTTAGGTAGGAACAGCCTCCTGCTGTTGAAAATGGGGCAGAGCTAAGTGCTTAGATGGACTGTTTGCTTTTTAAATACTTCTAAAGTGGTCACAAGGAGGGTGGCCCATAAAAATAAGAAATTTAAACTTGGACATTATACTGAATTTTGTGTATTCCTGAGGCTGGCATGCCAGAATTCTACCAGCAAGCTTAATACAAAGAAAATGCAAATTTCCAGTGAAAGTTGTGGCCTGCTCCTTTTGGCTGCTTCCTACTCTGTGATGACTTGAGTCAGCTGAAATGTCAGAAGAGTTTTCCAAATCTTAATCCTTCAAATTTGCCATGAAATTAGAGCAAGCCATTCCTAACTTTCTGCTCTACTGGTTTGCTTGGAAACTTTGGCTAGAAGCAAAGAGAGCTATTTTTGCTTCTAAAACTTGGCCAAACAACATGATGAGAGGTGAGAGTAAGCACTTTAAACAGGCTGCTCTCCTGGTTTAGGGCAAATTTCGAAGGAAACTTTCAAAGGGGTCTTTCTAGAAAGCAGATTCGAGTGGCCCCTCTACCATACTGGTTTGGGAAAAGATTTCCTTCGAGATAAGTGGAAAAAACCTGTTTATTTAACAAGCAAAGTACTCACAAGCATAAAAAACGAGTAATATTAAGCAATAAAAGCTCTTGCTGTTCTAAAAAGATGGCAAATTCAGAAGATGCTTTTCATGTGGTGTGGCTCAGCTCACTCAGTCTCTGTCAGTCCCTCCTGAGCTGCAAAATGCCTCATCCCAGGCCCCAGTAGGGCACAGGTGTGAGCTCCCGGTGTTTTTCTGGGTTTTCAGTCCAGAGTAAGGCTGATCAGTTCCACGAAAAAGAAAAGCCACAGTCCAGGGAGCTCCTCTGCCTCTGCTAGCTAAATTAACTAGAAGCAAGGGAGAGCCCTTTCCCACGTCCCTGCTGCAGACAACAGTCCATGAGAAGGAAAGCTGGAGCTCTTATCTATGCATTTTTGAATACAACTGCCTCAGACATTCCACTGCTTCTCCTTCTCGCCCTCTCCACTCTCAAATCTTGTTTTAAAGGTGCAAAACTTATTTCTGGCCTAAACAGAAGAATGGGTTTACAATTAAGCATCATAAAGTCCCCCCAGGACAGCTGTTCTCTCTACTTTCCTCAGAAGCAGATTTCCCTTTTTCCAAACCCATGACTCACATCTGTTTATTAAGAGGCCTTCCTCTGGTGTTGGCCAATGTGAGAGCATCATCTGCTCCTTCCACAGCATCATCAGTGCATAAATGGCTGCAACATTTGCCATTAGAGCATTAGTATGGACTGTGAAACTTTTAATGGGGGAAGTGTGTCTAGTGCATGGGGTTGTGCACTTTACTGCATTTGTTTTTTCCCAAATCTAGCTTTGTGGTTAGAAACACACTCTGAGATTCAGCACGGAGTTTTGATCTTGAGTTCAGGAGTAAATTTCTTCTAAGGTTAATATGAGCTTTCAGTCTTTCACTACTCTTTCAAGAACTGTCCTGGAGGAAACAGAAGGATCCTGCTCTGTCTAATGGGTCTCATGAAAAAGGCCAGAAGTCACAGGAAGCAGAGGCAGACCCTGTCACACTTGCTCAGTCAGAAGAAACCCTCCATGGTAGCAGATTTGGACTGAATGGCTTAATAAGTCATTACTAAGTCATACACCAATGTTTCCAGAATTCCATCAGTTACCATCTTTCACTTTTTTTCCAGTGGGTCGCTCATGATATTGGCTACAAATTATTAATTGACTTTTACCTACTGTCTTGCCTCTACAACTTAGAAGGCCACTTCGTATATTCTTAGCTCTTATTCATGGAAAGTTCTTCTGCTCTATGAACACATCACAGGACAAACAGAATGGTATTTGTGAGTTTACCGTTTTAGGACTCACCTATTTTAAACCTGGGTTTCTTTTTCACTTTTTTCCAAATCAGGCTGTGATTCTCTCTAGAGAATCCTTGCCATTTAATGTCATGGCACAGCATCTCCCAGGGTGGTTACTCAGGAGGTCATGCAAGTTCAATAACCTGCAGCACAACCCTTTGCAAACTGCAGCCAACAGAAGTTACACACAAACTTCTTAAGGGTACCAGATGTTCAACCTTAGCTAGAAAACAGGACACCAAGAAAAGGCTTTGAATAGAAAATGGGAGTCAGCTTGTGTTGAGTCTTCCCCAGTGGTTTCTCATGCTGCCTTAGGAACCTAAGCACATTTTGTCTGCTGAAGGCTTATGAGTTATCGCAGTCTGAGACACTTCAGACCTCTTGCAATTTTGCTGTAAAACATCCAGATTTGAGCCTCTTGGACAAAAAATTGTCTTTCAGCTCAGTGTTAGGATGAGTTACAGGGAGGAAATACAGTGGGAGTTACGCTTCCTGGTATGAACATGTCCTGACGAATGTGTAACATAGTCCATTAACCTGATGCAGTGGTCAGTGTTTATAATAACTTTAATACAGTCAGTAAACACAAAAAACCCCAAACATTTAACATTAAGATATTGACACAAAAATGAGAAATGAAAATGCAATCTCGAAGTTTTAATTTCTTCTGTTATTTTTCTTGCCTGGCTTTTCTGAAGTCTTTACTTCCCTGTTGTGTTTATTATTTTTCTTTCATTTTCTTAATGTCTTATACTCCCTGACAGTCATTACAATTGAATCTTCATATAATAAATAAAAAATATTTAAATTATAAATTAAAAATTAAAAAACATTAAACTTAGTCACAAACAACCTTTATAATTTCTCAAGCTCAAGTTTTTTAGCTCTGGTACTGGGTGATCTGCCAAAGTTTCCAAAAAATGTTAAAAACACTGGAATAAAAACAAGTCCATGAAGAGCCCCAAACAAAATAACAAGAAACATGATCTTGAAGAATGTCCTGAAGATGTAGGTATTTGCTGCAGCCAGGACAACTACTCCTAGTATCGTAGAAACTGCACCCTGTAGTACTGGGTAACCCAACAGGGACAGAGCTTCAGTTGCCCTTTTATTGGCTGATGACGCTCCACTCGTAACAAAGGCATAGGAAATATGAGCAGAAAAATCTACTGAAAACCCAATGCAAATGACCAGGTTGATCATGGATATGGAATCGAGATTGACGCTCCAGAATGTCATGAAACCAGCAACGCCAACTATAACAGAGGCTATGGCAAAAGTCACCCACAAGCAGCACAGCGGGTTGGGAATGAGCAGAAGGGAGACAACGAGCATCGCCCCGGCAGCAATGACGATGTTCTGAACCGTGTTCTGCACTATTACCAGGTACTGGTCGTAGTAGATGAAGGCTGGATGATACACCTGCAGTGGAATGCTGCACTGCTTGGCTGCCTCTCTTAACTGATTGAGGAGATTCTTCTCATCCACGGCTGATGTCACGTTCACCGTCTGGATAAAGAAACGTGAAGCTTCTATTCCATCCTGAGTCATGTTTATGTCCCACTCAAAACTGGGAAGAATCTTGAACAATATAGTTAATCTGTTTAAAAAGTCAGTCTTATTGTTTATATTTATCAAACCTCCTTTGGCAAGTTCTGTGTACACTCTCAGCCATGACTCTGAGACTTTCCTATCTACATAGGAAATGTTCTCTAAATTCTGTACACAACTCTCAATGCCACGATGCACGGACTCATTCCAGTAATCTACACTCTCAGTAATGACAACCATGACCCTGGGTCCATATGTGGAGAAGTATTTCTCATCATCATCATAGTATGGAATAACGTAGGAGTCATCATTTGCCAGATTTCGGAGATCAATGCCTTCCCTGATCTGAGTACACCCGTAAATGCTGCCACCCAAATACGCTCCATACAGCAACACCATGAGCAGCTTGATCCATCTATTTGTAACAAAAGGGCCATAATACTTTTTAAAGAATATGCTCATTGGATGCTCGCCTTCTGGCTCAGATGGCTGCCCAGAACCGCTGCCGATACAGCAAGCATTGTACAAGCAGGAGTTCTCAGCCGGATCTTTACCTACATCCACACGCATACAAGTCAGCCAGTGTCGGTTCCCTTGCTCCCTTTTGTGATTTAATACCAGAACTGCCCCAAAGAAGGTCAGGGTATATACATAGCAGAAGACAAAGGCTGTGCCTGTGTAGAGGCAAAAAGACCTCACGGATGGAAAAGCAGTCCAGGTGCCAATGAAGAAGGCCAAAACATCTGTCAGAGTGGTGATGGTCACAGAAAGTGCTGCCTCTGCATAAGTCTCAGCCAGCAGAGATTTAACATTGGATTTATCTTTTTTCCTTGAACTTTGTTCCCAGGAAGCAATCATGATGAACATGTCATCAACACCAACCCCTGCAAGAGGAGAGACTGTTAACGTTGCACTGCAAGTGGCAGCTTCCACCAACACCCAACAAAACTACAACATCAATCACATTTCATTCTGCATAAAATTTTGAAAAAGGAAGTTGGGCTACTAACACTGCCCAAGCGCTGATGAAAGTTACAAGAGAGTTTGGAAAACAGATCCTTTGAGTGTAGCTGAATGTATCATCTTTCAGCATTTCCTGGTGACCTGATGGGGTGTTGATCCCTCACCTACTCCACTGAAGGACTGAGCACACCTACTGCATCTCTGACAAGTGTCTTGTAGCTGATGTCCATGTGTCCTCGGATGCAGATGACACAGATTTCAAAGGATCACATATTCTGATGCTCAACTATTCTCATCACTGGAAGCATCCTCCATTATCTCTGGAATCTCTTCTTCAGCACTGTAGCAACTTAGACCAATAATTTCTTGTTCTGCCTTCAGAAGGCAGGAAGAGCAGCTTCTATCACATGGGAGAAGAGTGATTCCAGTTTTCCAGTGACTCACATTTTTTTATGATATGTTCCCTCCACTTCACTCCAGTTTATCTTCCAGCACTTATTCACAATTTATTACTCATTTCTGTTCACATTTGTACTGATGCACTCATAAATATTACCTGCCAGGTCCCTGGGAAAACCTGCCAGGAAAACTGGATCCTGGGCTTGGGTTTTTGCTATAATGGCAGAGGAAGTGAGCTGAAGTTCAAAAATGAAGTGCCTGTGGGCTTCTCTAACATCTGCTAATTCTCAAGATTATCACCTCACAGTATTTTACATGTTGTCAAGGGCTCTACTAGTCACTGAAAATTAATCACACAAAAGGGAAAGCAAGGCTGTGTGAATAGTGGAGTGAGATTTAGCCAAGCATAGAAGAAGAGATGAAATCATTACTTGCTACCTGAACAGGCAATTGTCAGTCAACATGCAAAGATGAATTAAGCAGCATGTCAAAAGGTACAACTGGATGGCAGTGAGCCTGGATGCTTTGGAAAGCAAGCAGCTTTCAAAGCAAATCATCTGATGTACTGAGAATTTGTTTGCTTTAACACAAGGAAAACAAAAGTCTGCATGTTATTTCTGAAGATCTGAAGAGATTGGCTTAAGCCCTTTCCCATGAATATAAAAGGGTCTTTTGGATAGTCAAGGCTGCAGCCATTGATGAGCAAACAAAAGAAAATAAAAAATGCACTGGAATTATGCAGGAAAGAAAGAAGCAATGCCTGCCCAAAGGAGCATTTGCATTGGACAGTTTAAGATGTCAACCTGGGAGCTCCATGTGTTTTCCTCAGCATGAAACCAAGCCCATGAAATCATCAGATGCATTTATCATATAGGAGACCAGTAAGGATTTTAAAAGCAGTAATTCGCTTGCAGCAACATTATCTAACAGTATCTGGAGAGTTCAGTATTGGCTGTTAAGCAGTCTGTGTAACAAGGATGCAGTGATACCAACTTCTGTGGGTTTTTGGGGGAAGCTGCTTGCACAAATGGTGCATCACTTCAGTTGTGTAGCTGAATGAGACTGGTTAGTACACAGATGTTATATTGCAGAGGATTAATAATCCTGGCTCCATTTCCAGGGACATTAGAACAATGCCAGAAGTGCTAGCCTTACCACTCTCTCATTTACAATCTTCCTGCTCTAACAATAGGTCTAGATCAGACCTTCTCTTCTGGGAAAAGCTGCCCTTGCACCAGAACCCATCTCCAGTGCCGCTGTGGGCACACTGAGCTGAGCTGAGGGGCTTGCCTGCCTGTAGGTGCTCTGAGGGGGCTGCACTTCTGTGTATCTCCTCCACTCACTTCAGGAGAAAATGTTTTATTAGCTGACATTCACATCATAAAAGACTGACACCATTAGGTTTCTTTAACTTCACTCTGATCTTTGTATCTGAATACAACTCACTTTTTCTACTTACCCAGAATCAGGAATGGTGCATTTGCTACAGTGACCACAAATGGCACTCCACAGAAAAGCATCAATCCAAAGCTGCTTAATACAGCTAAGCCAGAAGAAAGCACTCCACAGCTTGCAAGCCAGATATTATTTCTTATACAGCTCAGTCTGAAAATAATTCACAGAATATCTTAGTTATGTGTCAAATATTTCACAGACGATACCCTGTCTGAAAAGAGCACCTGATGAATGTTATGAGAGATGTCAGCACTGGACAAGATTAATTTTTCTAGGAGGTGAGCATCCAAGTTGGTCATGTCTACACTGAACACTTGTTCAGGTGTTTATGTGGTACTTACCATGAACCCCCCCCATCTAGGCAGCTAGGAAATATGAATAGATAGACAAGAAAAAGCAAAGAAATACATTTTGCCTATTCTTAAATGTCACTATTAAATGCAGCTTCAAGAACACCTTCACTCGGCAAGAGCAGAAACCAAGTGAGGAAAGTAAAGAAGAGCAGAGATCACTGCTCATTGAGCCATAGCTTAGAGACATTTTACCTTAGGCAAGAGACGATTGCAAAGGTGATTGTCAGGAAATATGTTATGGAAAAGAGCGGGATCACACTCTTGGTATTTCCTTCAAACTCTTGTTGTCTGGACAGCGAGGTAAAGTAAGTCACCTGCCGTTAAACAACAAGAAACCATAAAGCACTTTTCCTCTTCTTGTTCTTTGCACACACGCACGGGCAAACCCAAACATCACGTTGGCAGCCGCGCATTGCCCTGGCCCTCGCAACCCGCCCGCCTTCTCCCACATCCCCGTCTCCTTTCCTTTCCATTCCGCGACGGCGCTGCCCGGACGTTTCGGCCGCACCCGTCCCTGCGTTACCTGGATGGAGCGGAGGCGCAACTCCGCCAGCTTGGAGGAGATGTTCCGCAGGAAGCTCCGCAGCCACTGGCGGCTGTCCTGCGCCTCGGGGCCGTCCTCCCGCAGGTAATAGAGCAGCTTCAGGGCCCGCGCCGTGCGCACCCGCCCGCCGTCCGTCTGCACGCCGCCCAGCGCGGTGCCCAGGAAGACGCTGCCATTGACGGGGAAGCGGAGGCTCCCCGGGGCGGGCGGTCCCGCATCGCCCCGCCGCGGCAGCAGCGGGTTGGGGCTGGCGCAGCCGTCGGCGGTGCGGGCGCAGAGCCGCTCGTACTCGGCGTCGTGCACGGCCGCGTTCAGCCGCAGCACCTCTGCCCACGCCGCCGGCTCCAGGACCGAGGTGCCGTCGGTCGCCACGGCGATGAGGGCGGCGTAGGCGCCCTCGGTGGGCAGCCGCGGGGCGGAGAAGCGTTCCGAGTCGTTGGGGGGAAAGTGCTGCCGCACGAAGTCGCGCTCGGCCTTGGCGGGGCCCCACGTCGGCGTGAACTGCCCCTCGATGTCATTCGCCTGCAGCTGCGGCAGGAAGATGAAGCCGGCACCCAGCCCGCCCGACAGCAGCAGCGGCACCAGCACGAAGGGCCAGGGGCAGGCGGCCACGCCGCTCGCCAGCCCTTGGAAGAGCCGGCGCAGCGGCCGCTCCAGGCAGTCGGTGTTGCGGCAGGAGCAGCGCTCCGCGGGGTCCCGCGGCCCCGCCATGGGCGAGCACGGGCTGCGGCGGCGGCTCCTCGCCGCGGGCGCGACCCACTGGGACCCGCGGAGCGGTCTGTGCCGGCGCCGGAGGAGAGGAGAGAGAGAGAGGAGAGAAAGAGTGACAGGATTTCCGAGCAGCGCTCTGCCCGTCAGCACCTCGGACCGCGATTTTCAGCGGGCGGAACCGCCCCCGCCGTGACTCAGAGGGTTGTACGCCGTCTCCCTGGGACTGGGGGCCGGGAGGGGCAGACCAGGCTCCCCCCGCCGCGCCCCGCCCGGGCTCGTGTTCCCCCTGCCCTCCGTTTCCCCCCGGGCTCGTGTCCCCCCTGCCCTCCGTTTCCCCCCTAGCTCTGGCTCCGCGGGGTCCCGCGCGTTTGCAGCGCCCGCCGTGCTGAGCCGCTGCCCCTACCCCGGCTTTGGCTCCGTGATGACCCTGCCGCTTCCCGGCACGGCCCCGCCCCTACATTTCTTCCTCTGGACGTCATCGGCTTTTTTAGTGTTTTCCCCGAAGCTGTTGTAGGTGCTGTTGCAGCTACTTCACCTATTCTTCAATCGGAAAGCAAAACACAGACAGTGGTGATGTGCAGTGCAGTGTTTGCTCTATCAGTATACAGTGAAAGAAATAAAAGACTTTGAAACAAGGGTTAGCGATTCCAGTTGGCAAGTCACAGGAATATCACTGGCGTCATATGCCAGAGCTTTAAGCAGTAGCAATGATACAAAGGATCTTTCCAAGTCCGAAAATTATCCTGCAGCCTGGTGTTCTTGACAATGGTGTTAGCGATTTGAGTAGTTTCAGGCTGAGAAGAGTATTAAGCTCAGATGTGACAGTGCTGGACAGGTGTCCAGACAATATGTCCCAGGCAGGCAATTCTCTTTGCCTTTGAGAGAAGCAACTCTCTCCTCTCCTGCCAGTACTTGCGAAAAAGTTGTAGGTATTTCTTCTCTCCCATCTAGGGAAGACAGGCTTGGCACCTGCGAGTATAAAATAGCCAGCCAGGCTCTGAGCAAAGTTATATATCTCCTGCTGCATTCAGCACCCAGGGCAGGTTGGATCCTGGTGATTCTCTTTTCTGTGCACAAGTGTTCTGAGACAGACAGGTACTTAGAAGCTATTTCCTGTGGCTCCTGACTTGTTGGAACCCAGGAACTGGCCAGGTGGAAGTAGCTACCCAGTCAGGTTCCCACTGGGCACAGGCCAGTGCCTTTAGGTTGACTCTGAGAATCTTGGGAATCTGCCTTTCAGCAGAAAAAGATGGAAAAAGTTGGAAAAAGATGGAAAAAGATGGAAAGATGGGTCCACCAACTCTCAGTTCAGAGTGGTGTTCAAGCAGATAGTGCATGTCAGTCTTCTCCCAGAATCTGAGTGCTTGTCATTGTTCCCTGGCCTATTCATGCACTTTATATTAAGCTCTTATAAGATAAAATATGCTCCTTGGGGCAGGGACAGGAACTGGTCATAGGGCTTCCACTAAGTCAGGGTTTCTGGTATTTTTTTGGGTGAAGGCACAATCTCTCTCTTTTTGTTGCATTTGCTGGAAGTTTCAAAATGAGATTCCAGTGAATTACTGTTTGGTCTTTCCTTCCTTCCTTCCTTCCTTCCTTCCTTCCTTCCTTCCTTCCTTCCTTGGTCGAAGGACTAACACTCCAATTTCCATGCCAACTGTGTAATAAAACTTTGTGATATTTTGCAGGCCATCTAACTTTTGTAATTTCTTTCAACCATAAGCATTTATGTATCTTGGTTGCTCCCTTCCCTTTAAGGGTGTGACATTCCTGTTTGGCATCACAGACAGGATGCCATGGTTAAAGGGGTCTGTTTGGGATATCACCTGCGAATTCCAGACAGGTAGTGATGCTAAGGTGTGCCCAACTCCCCCGGGCACAGAATGTGCAGATGGAAATTCGAATAGCCCCGAGGCAGGGCTTAAATGGATAATTGTGTTGTTAAGCAAACAGAATGTATGGAAAGGGAAAAGTAAAGCAGTTTTATCTGCCAAAAGGAGAGGTATGCCAACAAACAGGCAGGGGGAGAAATGACTGGATTTCTGAAGGGTTCGGAGAAAGGACTGCAGGATCAGTTAAATGAGAGAGGGAATAGGCTTTGGTAGCAAGTGCTGGCTGCTGCCGAGTGCGATAGTGAAAGGCTGCTCGCTGCTGAGCGCATCCGGAGCAGGAAGAGGCGGCCGGCGGATGCTTGGAGCGCTCCGAGAGGCTGCAGGCACAGGGGCTGCTCGCAGCTCAGCAGGGTCGGGAAAGGAAATGCTTGCGGAACGCTGTCGGGAAAAAGAAAAGAGGAGGAGGTATTGAGAAGCGGATGTCAGCTTCTTACTCTGTAATTAAAATTCATATTGAAAACTATAAGAAACGACGCCTCACTTTTTAAAATTTTGAAAGGTTTATTGAAACACAACAGGGGACTGAATAAGGAAAAAGGGGCAGCGCTGCGTCAGCCAGAGGCACAGCGTCCACACCCGCAACAATCCTTATAGATGCTATCGACCTCCCCACACTCGTGCAGATGCCACTCTTCTGACCCAGCTCCTCCTTCGTCCCGCCTCTCGGAGTCTGGGCAGTCCTTCGTGCTTCCACTTTCGCAGTGGTCGGAGATCGATTTTCAACATTACAAAACTTAGATAAAAACACACCAGATCTTAACAGAACTCCTTTCAACCTTATAACATACATTTAACATTTGCAAGAGCCAACATCTCACTATCCGTTTTTTACAAAAACTTTCTGGGTTTTGATATTCTGTGCCTTTAACTGCTGCCGTGCTAAATTTTCAGAGAGCATCTAACTCACAGAGGGAAACTAATTGCAGGAGCCATCTACCAAAAAGGTGGAGGAAGCAGCAACATTAGTGTGGCAAGCACTTCATGAATTGAAAGTTGAGATTCTACCAGAGGAATGTCAAGGCCAAACTGTCCCTGACAGACCAAAGGGATCTTTGCTATTCAACTCAGGTGCATTTTAAAGAGACAGAACAGAGATATCCAGAGTGGACAAAACTTGCCTAACCCCTCCAGGACTTATATTGCTTTCTCTTCCCAGGAATGATGCTGGGAATGATGCCATACACCCATACTGAAGATCAAGCTAACCATCGAAGGACTGTTTATCCTTGCAGAACCAGTCGTTGCCAGCATTAACTCTGTTTGGCTCACATATAAACAAGCTTGACCTAGAAGGTGGAGACCCTTTGTGAGGAGCCAATTCAGTTTTGTTATGCCTCAACAATGGTTGTGAGGTCCACATGAAGGAGGGGTGCATGTGAGCCATGTGCAGAAGGCAGTGAGAAGAAGCTGGAGCAAAGCCTTGTCTGGGGAGTCTTTGGCTGGCAACCATGCCAGGTTTCACATGGGACAGGCATACAGGGGGAACACTGAAGGAGCTGTATCCTCCAGAGACACTCTGCAGTCAGATGGCAAAAGGTCTCTACCAATGGGCTGCAGTGGGACATTGGACTGGGCCAGTGGTCTCCTGTCAGCAGGTGGACTTTGGGAGGTATAAAAAGTAACTGCACCAGAAGTCTTGGGGGCTCTTTGGGGGCTGTTCTGTCCTTTGCCTTTTGACACTCTTTGGGGGCTATCTGAACTTGCTTTTGGAGTCCAGCCTTTTGGCTCTCCTGCCCTCATACATGGTTCTCAGATACAATGTTTGCCTAGTTTGTCTTCATTTCATTCCTGACCATCTGTTTTTAAAAGAGCTCCTTGCAGTTTCCCGCACTGGAATGCAACACCCTCACTTCTTCATTTGTGCTAATCAATATGGCAACTCTAGTACATTCTGCACCACACATGCTGCTGAGTTGTGGGTGCAATTTACTGTGGCAGAAATTATAAAGGAGATGAAAGCAATTTGCCCACTGAAATTCAAAAGGTAACCTGAGATAATGCAAGTAGATTTAAAAGGGAATTCCACTCTTGGTGTTAACTAGTTAATTTCACTTATAATCCAACCAGCAGTAAAGGCACAGTTTTTGTTTTAATAATGCACAGTGCCATGGTATAAACTATATACCAAATCATTGTATCAGAATTAAATCATAACAGAGCTGCACCCTACCCTCTGTTCTGGAGAACAGAGCATGGGCCTGAGGGAATAGATGTGCCTGTATGAGAACCTGCTGTGACTTTGTACTTGTAGACAACCGTATGATAGATTCAAGTAATCACCATTATATTTGTGTGTGTAACTTCGTTGACATTATGTGATTTTAGTATTCAGCTCCTGTTATATCTTATCTAGTGTTATGATTTAATTATGCACTTATCTATTGTTATGATTTAATTATATATAAGATCTACAGCCTGATTGGAATCAATCTCACCTTGTTGAGAAAGCTCCTACTGAAGCAAGCACAAGAAAAAGGACAAAAGACTTTGCTGTTCATCATCATACTGGGGGATGGTGCATGTGAAGAAGGATGGGGAGCTCCTTTGGAGGGACATTTTATTTGGATGTTCAAACAAGACAGATACTTGACATGCCTAAGAAGAAAGCTGAGAGGGATAGCTGGTGCCCCACATTTCAGCAGGTTGTATTTGCCTCTTTTCAAGATCTGTGGGGACCCAGCCATACAATGAATTAATTTCTAATACCCCCCAATGGCCTCATCTCTAGATAGTATCAGAATATGCCTGACACTGTCCACTTGAAGTTCACATAAGCCAGTCAAGAGCAGCTATCAGAAAAAAACTTGAAAAGCAATAGAACAAGAAGATCCTGTTCAGGTGGCTGAATTGCATCCCAGTTGTACAACACACAAGGTCAGATTGTTTCTCAGGAGATCAGGAGACCCAGGCTCAACCCTACCCTGGAACTGCAGTGACAGAACCTTCTCTCTTCCACAGCAGGGTCTGTCTGTCTCTGGGGCATTTTTACCCTGCCAGAAGCAAGGAGCAAGAAGAATAATTCAGCCCAGGTGTCTTTCAGGCACAGCCCAGGCAGGCTGACAAATGCAGACATGACTTTGGTTGTGATCTGATTGTCACAATGGCTCCAGGGTTGAGCCAGCTCCTACATGTGCCTGGCTGGTGAGACTCCCCACTTCACAGTCTTTTTTGTCTGAAAACTCTTCTTCAGTTTGTCCCTTTGGCCTCCATTTCCTTGTACTTGGAACAGGGCTCGTCTCCTGTTCTGGCCACAGCTGCCTGTTGTCTCTGCTCACAAGCTCTATGGTAATATTTACTTATTTTGAAGGGTAAAGCTGTCCCCAGTAATGCAGACAAACATTTTCTGCTTGGTCTCTGTATTTTTGTCTTCCAAGCATTTACGGAGGCTGGAAGTGATTCCAAGTGTTTTGTAGAATCATGGAGTAGCTTGGTTTGGAAGGATCCTTTGGCACTGCTCTCACACCTGCCCTGCTCAGAGAAGGGCTGCCGTGGGTGCTGGGCCAGGTCACTCAGATGAGTTTGGAGTTACCTCCAAGGGTGCATATTCCAGAGCCTCTGGGCAACCTGCTTCGGTATTTGACTACTTCATCATGATGTTTCCCCTCATAAACGTCAAGGTTTTGGTAGAGGGCCTGCAGGGTTGGCCTCTGTGAGGAGAGACCAGGCCTGCCCTGAGCCGGTCACGGTCAGTGCCAGCAGGATCCAGGAGACCCAGCCTAGGGCATGGCTGGGCCATCCTCAGGGGAGTCTGTGGCACCTCTGGGTCTTAAAGTGTCTGAAAGTGATGGTGGCAAACACTAAACAGAAGGACAAACAAGGGTGGGAGGAGAAGGAGGAAAGGAGTCCACAAGGGAGGGAAGAGAGAAGAGGCTACCTGGGCAGGGGCTGGCTCCAAGGTTTTGCCAGAGCAGGGGCTGAAAGGTGCAGCCTGGAGAAGCTGCTGCCAGTGAAGGAACCAGCCCCATGCACGCTGTCCCAGTCTCCTGCACTGGCCACTGCCTCAGCAAAGGAGCTGAGCATGGCCTGGGGTGAGGGCACTGAGGAGCAAAAGCTCTGGGGGGGACAAAGAAGTGTATGAAGGAAAGTAGGATTTTTCCTGAGGGTGTTTGGTTTTTTCAGTCTCCCTTGATCCCAGAATCTGTAATTAATAGATTGTTAAATGGAAAATAAATTGAGTTTATGGAAATTCTCTGAAGGAGGAAACATTTTTGCCCATAACAATATCAAACTGAAATCTCTCTGATACAATTTGTGACAGTTGGTCCTTATTCTTTCCTAAGATACCTCTGGGAGCAGCCTGGCTGTGTCTTCCCTGTACCTTCCCATCACATGCCTGAAGACAGCAAGAAGATGCTCCCTCTCATCTCCAGACTAGGTCTAGGTCCTGTGCTCTGGTACATTGGGTGCTCCAGGACCCCACCATCATGGTGCCCTCACTGGTCTCACTCCAGTGAGCTGATATCTCTCTCGTGCTGGGGAGCCTTGCCTGAGCACCATAGTGATGATGAGGTCTTCTGCTGCATGGAGGGTGATCATTGCTTCCCTTGAAGTGCTGGGAATGCTCTTGCTCCCATGTACTTGGCTGTCGCCCCCACAAGGTTGTGTTGTTGACTCATGTTCATACACTGCTAACTTGTGCTTAGTTGTCTGGGTGGTGGATGTAGTCTTAAAATAAAACTGTGAAGTGTAAATTCTTATGAAATAAGGAGGAAGTGATGTCAACAAACTTGGTGCTTTTCAGTTTCTCAGCTCCATGAGTATTTATTTCCAAGCATGCATTAATGAAAATCCTTATCTGCTCTGTGTTTCATAAGTAGAAAATATCTTTGTGATTTCTGTCACTTCAATAAATCCCTTTAGCCTAAAGTAATTTCCTTATATAACTGCAAAGATCTTCTGCAATCATGTTATTTGAAATAAAATGCCATGAGATAGCATTTCATGTCAGTTTTCCCAAATTCTTGAAAACTTCATTAGAAATTCTAGCTTGTGTGTTCTATTGTTTGGAATGTTTAGTTTACACAGGAGAGATGACAATTTTTCCATGCTTTATTTCAAGTTATATTAATACTGTTCTTTAGCTACTTTTCATTTCCTAGTTGTCTGCTTTCATGAAAAAATAAGAAACCAAAATGTCATAATTAATTTTGAATCAAAGTAAATTTCACAGAATGCTTCCTATTGGAGAGCTGTCTAGAGATTTAGTCCACCCTGCCCTGCTGAGGAGGTTGCTCAGGACATTGTCCAGTCCAGTTTTGAACATGTTCAGTGGTGGATCCTCTACAACTTGTCTGGGAAACCTCTTCTAGTACCTGAGAATTCTCACTGTAAAAAGGTCTTGCTTTGATTCTTACTATAGAGGTAGTCTGCAGTTGTAAAATCAGCTTTGAACACCAGTGCAGCTCTCAAGAAGCTAAGGACTGGATTAGTCTTGTCTATTTTCATACAGTCTTTGAGCTCAGTGGTAGACTGTGGTGAAGTGTGACACAACCAAGCCTCAGAAAGCACAGTATATTTTAATTTCAAAGCGCAGAGCTGTGTTCTTGCATCAGGAATGGACATTTGTAATTCCAAGTTCTCAGTCAGAGCATAGATGGCTTATTTCTGACCCTCTCTTTGGAATGCCAGGACAGAGGAGCATTTCCAAATGCATCCAGTCTGCCCCTGGAAAGTGCTTTGCAAATTATGTGAGACACACTGGACACTGGAGTAAAACAAAGTAACATCAAGAAGTCTTGTATCCCATTTCTTCCACCATGATGCAGCATAATTATGCCAGTGCCATTTCTTAAGAAAATTTGACAGACTTGATCTTTACAGTGCCCCCCACAGCACCTAACAGAGAAATTATATGCTATGCTGTACTATACTATGCTATGCTATGTTATTCTTTCCCTGCATGTGGGAAATGCAGTGCCTCAAAGCCCTGTGTCCAAAGGGAGCAGTTTAATTGCCAAGTTGGGGGCTGCCAGTGGTAGATGTGTGCCCTCTGTGCCTTCACCAGCCAGTGTGCAATAAAGGATTACATTTTCCTTGGCCTTCAGGAAAATGCCCACAAAGGAATGATGGGGGTGGCTGGGTGATGGGGGCAGCAGAATGGGAGGTGAATTCCTGATTTCCTCTAGGTGGCTTGTCTGTCTAGAGTATAAGATTCCAAAGAAACTCCATAAGTTATTCTGGCACCAGGACCCAGAACTAACAGATGTTTATTTGTGTTGAGAAGCTGTTTTTCCTTTCCTCTGTGAGTGCAGAGTGACACTGTGAAATTGCCACGCGCTGGGAGCTGGCAAGGATGAGTGGCTCCTCTGCTGCATGATGAGACTGTGTTCATTTGATTTTTCATTTTTGCTTTTGGGAAGAATGAAGGTGCCTAAGTGTTTTAACTGTCTGGGTGATACTGTGGATAGAAATTGTCTGTTTCAAATGAACATTATCGTGGTGAACAGAATTGCAGCTTATCAGCGTAGGATACCAGAAAGGCAAGGTGAGCTGCCAGATTTTATTACTTTAATTCTGGAGAATATTTCTTTCCAAGATGACTACAAGAAAAATTCCTGTCTCCACAGCGATTTCATAATCATGAGGTTTCCCAAGAAGAGTGCATAAAACCCTGGAAGATGAGAGTATGATGTAACATGAACAACATTCTACTGAAGAAGCTAATCAACTTTTCTGCTTGTATATCCTTATCAAGGGTCCATAACATTTCACTTTCCTTAATGTACATGAATGATATCCCAACTTACTTGAATGAGAACTGCAAAAGGTTTGATTAGTTGTTATTACTAGGGAGTATGTTATATTTGTTGTTTGCTTCTTTTGGCATCTATAAGTTTCCTCATAAAATTGTCAGTCATCCAGGAACTGTGAGTGCACATTATTCTGGTCAAAAACAGAGTAAAACTACAGTGCCTCTCTTTTACACCTGCTTTGATCAGTCAATGTCTGCTTGAAAATTTTTGGTAGATTTTATTTTAAACACTACCTTATAATTTTGTATATTTATATATCAGAGAATACTGATACTGAACATGAACTCTGATTTATTAGAGCTCAGAAACACAACAAAGATATTGCAGGGGATAATGTGAGCATTTATTCTGTTATCTCTGGAGGGAATGACTTTTCAAATCCCTCCCCATTTCATTTACTGGAAGGAAATTTTATACTTCCCTGACATGGAAATTTTCTGCCAAACCCACAACTAATGCCCTTCTGCTCCACAGTGTTTCTGTGTCAACAGGATATTAGAGAAGGTGTCTTCTTGTCAGGTTAATCCAGTCTCTCCAGGCTGGATCTATCTATCTATTTATTATGGGTGTGCATGCCAGGGTCATATCCTCTTCTGTTGCTAGTGCAAACATGGAAGTCTGCTTGTCTAGCTCTATCTGTGCCCATTTATTTTTATCAACATATGGTTTTAAACTTCATTTTGTGAGCCAGAATATTTGCAGAGATGTCAGTACCTGCTTTACATACAATATATCAGAACACTATAGAGAATTTCAGTTTCTTGAATTCCTGTCAGCTTGGGAATGTATTTCTTAGAATGCTGACCTGTCACATGGAGTCTTCATATGCTTAGAAAAAAACCTTTTTGATCCCTGAGTATTGACAGCCACATTAAATATTACTTCTCATAAATGACCAGAGTGTATCCTGATCCCTCCTTGGTGTTCCCCTGGTTCCTTCATCTTTCTTCACCTTTTTCTTTTTCCTCACTGGTCAGCTACTGGAATATGGTCCAGGGAAATCACTCCCGTTCAGTCAGCAATGCTCTCAGATTACAAACTGTAAAACACAAATGTAATGCTGGCTGCCTTCCTTTCCCTTTATTTTCTCTGATAGGAATTATCCTCTAACTGAAAGAGTCTTTTCCCTTCCTTTCCAGCCATTCCTCATGTTCAGTGCATCCACTTGGAATGGGAGGACAGTGACCATTTGCACTGGTCCAACAGCCAGCTCTCTTCAGTGCTCCATTGCCTTAGTTGACCAGATGTTGTGATTTAACCCCAGACAGCAGCCAAGCACCACACAGCTGCTTGTTCCCTCTGAACTTCAGCTCAGGTTCAGACCAATGTTCCAGCCTTTCCAGTGCAGCAGCACAAAAACAGCAGGAGCACCCTGGCCATCTGCCAGCCCAAGCACATCACTGCTATCAAGATGTTCCCAGGCACAATTCAATAAGGGGAGAAGTAGCAGAGCACTACAGCAAGCAGCAAAAGCAAAAAGCAGTCACTAAATAGCACTAGGCTCTAACACACAGCCAGGAAAGCAAGCACCATGGCAAGCATAGGTGCCCACTCATTACCAGCCAAACAGCACTAACAGATATAAATTCAGTCTAGCACATCCCAATCAGATCTGTCATTATCTCAAACCCTTCATGTGGGGCACAAAACAAGGACTGTTGTGGTCTAACCCTGCTCAGCAGCCAAGCCCCAGGCAGCTGCTCACTCACTCCCTCACCTGCAGGACTAGGAAAGAGAATTAGAAGGGTAAAAGGTAGAAAACTCATGGGCTGAGAGAAAGACAGTTTAATAGGGAAAGCAAAAGCTGTGCAAGCAAGCAGAGCAAACCAGGGAATTAATTCACTGCTTGCCATTGGCAGATAGGTGTGTTCAGCTGTCTCCAGGAGAGTAGGGCTCCATCCTGTGCAATAATTACCTGGGAAGACCAAGGCCATCACTCCAAATGTGTTGTGTCTCTCTCACACCTTCCTCCTTTTTCTCCCCAGCTTGATATACTGAGCATGATATCATATGGTTTGGAATATCCCTTCAGTCAGTTTGGGTCACCCGTCCTGCCTGTGTCTTCTCCCAGCCTCCTATGGTCTCCCAACTTGCTTGCCAGAGTGGCAGTACAAAAAGCAGAAAGGGCTTTGGCTCTGTGTAAGCCCTGTTCAGCAATAACAAAAACATCTCTGTATTATCAACTCTGCTCAGCACAAATCCATAACATAACCCCATGCTAGCCACTGTGAAGGTAGGTAAATATTCCTACCATACCAGATCTCCAAAACTGTTAAAGGCACTTACTTTGACACTCATCACCCATGTAAGTAGATCCTTATACTGTCACCATCTAGAGTGGGTGGGCAGTTCTAGGTAAAGAGGCTTCAATTTATGTGTGCCAGATTAGTACATAAATCTGTATTTCACGTGCCTGTCTGCCATTTCCATGAGGTCTGTGTAGAGGAATAATGTCTTCTAAAGAACTTTTCTGTCAGTAAAGCAAAAGATCAGCTCTTCAGTTTCTTCCAGCTCATTCTAAGGACACAGGGCTACCAAAACAAATTTTTAGGAAAAGCCAAATTTCCACAATGAAAAACTAGTGCCGAATTCAAATGGAGATTAGCGATCAGTGGTGTCAGCAAATCCAGTGATGTCATCCAAATTGGAATCAGTAATATTTATACCTTTATCAATGGCATAGACAGTGGGGTTGAGTGCATCCTCAATTTTGTAGATGACACCAAGCTCGGTGGTGTGGTTAACAGCCCTGAAGGACAGGATGCCATCAAGAGGAAGCTGGACAAGATTGAGGAGTAGTCCCATGGGAACCTCATGAGGGTCAGCAAGGCCAAGTACGAGGTTCTCTACCCCAGATGGGACAATCTCTGGTATCAATACAGGCTGGGGGATGAAGGGAATGAGAGCAGCCCTGCTGAGACAGCTTGGGAATACACTGGTGGGTGAGCAGCTGGACCTATTCAGCAATGCATTTGCAGCCCAGAAAGACAACTGCATCCTGGGCTGCATCAAAAATTATGTGGCCAGTAGATTGATAAAAGTGATTCTGCCCCTCTGCTTTCCTCTTGTGGGACACCACTGTGACATTGTGGTTCCCACTCTGATGTTTTCTGCTTAAGTAATAGCCACCTATTCTCTATAGTGAGTAGAGAATACAGTGCAGTGCTTATCTGCATGACCAGGTGTATGTTGACTGCTTTTTTCCACTGTGAGTATATGAATGTGTGTAATTTGTATATTTGAGAACCTGCAAGGATTTCTAAATTTCTAAAATTTTTTTTGTTTTTAGCAAGGATTATTTAATTCCTTTGACTTTTCTTATCTCTCTTTTGGCTAACATTAGCCATTTGCACTTCATGACCTGGTATATGTTTGGGAGGTGTGCATGTCTTGTGTGTCCATGTATGTGAAGTTTATTAAAATAGTTAAATATGTTATTGCTGCCTACAAGACTGACAAAGCAACCTGTACATTTGTCCAGCTAGAGGCTCCCTTCAGAAATAAATATGCTTATTTAAACAGTTATATGGTTGTCTCACCACTTGCATAAGACCCTTGTGAATTGCCAGAAGATGCAATTTCTGTGAAAACATGTTTGCTGTCTGTAATCCTGTAACAGCCTGCCAATCTGCAAAGGCTGATAAATGCTCTCAAGTTGAGGGCTGCTAACAGGTTTATAGGGACCAGGAAGAAAACCAGCTTTTCTTAAAGGAACAGTTTTGAGTTGATTGAGCTATTATTCGAGGCCTCAGGCTGCAATTTATCAGCTGTTAAATAGAGAGCTTCTGCCTTACTTATAATTGTTTTGGTTGCAGGCCAGATTAAAATGCACATAATTTACTTTTGCATTAAAATTCTTAATCATTCAATAATTTAATACTGGAGAAAAGTATAAATTATCTGCTCTTGAATATTAAGGGAAGTCAGTGAGGCATGCAGGGGTGGCAATGGTAGGGTGCATGACAGAGTGTGGATTAAAGGATACAAGGGGTTTGTGGTGCCAGGGACACCCAAGGCAGGCAGGGAGCTCCAGCCTGCAGCCAACAGCTCTCGTGAGAGAGGCTTCTGCAATTCAAGCCTTGCCAGGAACAACTGTGGGAGGCTGAAATGGCCCTGGGGAGCAATGTGACCAGGGTGGGCAGATGGGGATTGAGAGGGCAAACAGGGATTGAGAAAGCACTGCAGTTTGCACAGGCAAAACTCATGAAGGGCACATAAGAAGGGCTGTGCACCCTGCCTGTGGGCCCACAGCCTAGGGAAGTGCTTTAGGTCTCTGCCATAATAGTGGGCACATGCCTCAGACATCAAACCCAGTGTTTCTACCGAGAAAGCCTCTGAGATGTTTGAGGCTTCCATGGAGATGGGACTGGTAAGAAAGGACATGTCAGCAGAAGCAGTAGGTTGCAATGAGTGACCACATTCTTCTCCTAGAGAAAAGGTAAATGTCTGCAAAAGATGTGCACAGGGTGTTGCATCAGCTGGCTGAGTTGCAGGAAGCAGTTAAAAGGCTGTGCAGTACTAGACTGGCTAAGATTGAGATAGATAAGTGGTTTCAGAACTTTATACCCCTAGCAGACAGCACAGAGAATGTGACACCTTTGACCCTTGTGACCACAAATCCTGACTCTGCTTCATTACCCACCCTCCAGCACTGCAACCAAAACCAGATATGAAGCTATAACTGGTGTAGACATCCATGAACAAGGTCTGCAAGGGGAGACTGTACCAGCAGCACACAGTGGGTGCCACAGAAGGAAATGACAAATGTTTGTAGTGGGTAATGCCCTGCTGAGGGGTATTGAGGCACCCATCTGCTAGCCTGAGAACAGGACATTCTTTAATGACTGTAGCCTATTCAGGAGGGATGGAATCCACTTCTCTAGAAGCAGAAGGGCAATCTTTGGCAGCAGGCTGGACAGCTTGGTGAGCTTGGCTTTAAACTGGAGGGCTCTGGGGGTGAGGTCCAAAGTGGCAACTCTTAGCCATTGCAACCAACTGTGGAATAAGTCAGGCCACCAGAGTAGTGATGAATTTTCCTTATTTCCCTTGTCTGATAGAAACAGAAGGCAGCCACCTGACACCTGAAGTGTGGGTTGATCAATGCACACTGTTTGGGAACAAACAGGAGGAACTGTAACTTCATGCATCAGTCAGAAAGTTACAATCTCACAAGAATAACAACCATGGTGGGACAACTCACATGACTGAAAAATTACAATGGATGGCAGTAGACTGTCTTGTAAAGACTGGCAGGGATGAAATGGAAAATGAGTCATGCTGTATGATAAGGAAAACCAGAATATGTAGAGGTCAACTACTTTATAGCAACTGAGATTCTAGTTGGACAGAAGATGAACATTTTTAAAACAAGGACAACCAGTCAGTGGAGTAATCTCACCACGGAAGTGGAATTCCCCAACTCTGACACTGTTAAGACTCAGCTGATCAGATAATTCTTGAGGTCCTTTCCAGCCTGGTATTTTATGATACTACAAAAATGCTTGTTTGTATTTACTATAAAGTACTATAAAGGCTACACCAGACTCAGGGTAGTTCCACTTTTTTTTTTTTTTTTTTTTTTTTTTTTGTATGCCTATTTATGATCAGTTATGTTCCATCTTTTTTTAAAAAAAATAACATCTTAAACATCTAAATGTAAGCCTTGATAACAGATGCAGTTACTCAATAGTGGAATTGTCAGGGGAACTTTTTGAGATAGCTGAATGCAATGCCCTGTATCAGAAATAGAGAAAGTGGGGCTTTCACAGGATGTGTATTTCTGAGAAGCTGCAATTCTGAAAAGGAAACTGAGAGTCCTGTTTGATAATAATCTTACTTCCCATCTCGGATTAAGTGTATGGAGAAAAGAATTAATGTTGTCTCTGCATACATGTAAAGGAATATTGAATAGGTACAGGGAAGGTATTGTACTACTGCATTTGCCAGTGAAAGTGGTTTTATGTAACTTTAACTCACTATGTTGATCTGATTTTCTCATTGCAGGTTTTTCTCTGTTGTCTTCAGAGAAGAAAGATGGATGGTTACCATAGACTGTGCATAACACTTGTGTAGCTCAGGTTAAATGATGTGAACCCTATCCATGTCCCAGCAACGTTCAGAGTTTACACAAAGCATGCAGCTTTCAGATTCCACCTCTAGGAAGTTAAAAGAAATCATCTTGTGCTCCATCCTTTCCTTACCATTCAAGTTTTTGGAAAAATTTGCAAACATCTTTATACTATGATGTCATGTCTTCTCTTCTACTTGTTGATCATCAGGAGAGTAGTAGTTGCTTCTGTCCATGCTTGAACTATTAGCAATGGCACCACACTGTCCACAGTTGGTCTGAAAGAGGCAGAGCCTGGATATTGTTTCAGGCTTTCAGCAAATGCATGCAGACAGCTTTGCATCATTTACTGTCATATAAAAAGCTTGTTTTTGCAATCATGCACAAGATGACTATTACAGTGGAAAAAAAAATCCATGAAAAATAATGTAGAGGCCAGAAGTTGGTCTTCCTTTTATTCCTGAGTAGTCCCATAGTGCAGAGCTAACAGAACTAGGGGCTGTCACATATTACTCTTGGTGGTGGGGTCCTTGTTCTCCCTATGGGTTAGTACAGCTGCTGGCAGAACCCTGCTGTGCTTGGTGTTATTAAAACTTCTATAACAATAACAACAACAGTGATAATAAGTGTACTGGAAAACTTCATAGCTGTAGAATGAAAAAGGTAAAAACTACTCCCTTAATCAATGGCACATGAATTAATTATTATTAATTATAATTATCTACAGATATAATTTTTGAGATTTGACTGATTGGAAATTGCTCTGCCCAAGAGTCAGTACCTTTTCGTACTAGGATTTTATGATAATGCAAAATGACATATTTGTGTCACAACCTCCTATCTTGTCAGAGCACTGTTTCAGTGAAGAAATAATATCTAGTGATTTGTGTGGTAATCCTTCTTGTGTCCTGATGGAAACAGGGAACCCACAAGTATTTTAGTCTTGGAATTAAAAAGTATTCAAAAATTTTTTGTCTCTTTTGTCTTTGAAAGACATGTAGTCCCACAGATACTTCACTCATGCATATTTTCCCACCAGAAGACAGTAAAAACTTGATTGAAATAATGAAGACAAGACAAATAAATAGATGTTTTTCTATATTTGAGTCTCAGTTGGATATAACTGTTTGGGGAAATACAAATGTATTTTATTTTGCTTTTTGGAATTATCAGACATAGGTATGGATAGAAGAAAACAAAGGTTTTGGTGAACACTAGTAACATGGGAGACAAAACAAATGTAGTGTTTCCCATACGACAGGTCTTTGTCTTCCCTTCCAAATTTTTATTTTTAAATTTAGATGAAATTCATGACAAATCACATGTAGCTTGATGACAAACCAGCATGTAATTAAATTATAAATAGACTACCTACGTTAGTAACAGACTCAATCCATTATTGCTACATATAGTTCCATACTTAGTTCCTATTTCTGCTTCTGTCATTGCTCAAAAGGATTGGGTAAGCAATTGGGTTTATTAATATATTCCAACTATTATGAGACTAGTACAAGTCATCAGCACTCAGGCAACAAACACAAAACTAAACTGTAAACAAAAATGTTTAGAACCAATGATATGAACAGCTCTTTCTTAGTCCTGCACTAGTTGGTGTTCATTTTGTTCATACTGTGTTTTCAGACCAGGTTATGAAGCTACTTGGTGGCAGAATAAACTGTTTATTCTCAGCACAATGATTTTTTGCTGTCTTTGTGGAAAGAATTGGGTCCCACCATCAAGGAAAACTTTAACCATAAGTGAATGTAATCCTGTGTTTCCATTACAAAGTCTGAAGAGGAGAAAATTAATTTGGATGGTTGGGGTGAAATCAGATGAGGGAGACTGAAAAAGGAATCTAGCAGTGACTACTGGGCTTGATCCCTTCAGAGTTTATTTCTGCATATTTCACTGTTGTATGGCTTTTAAGCAGATGGTAGTTTTTAGAAGGAAAGCTCAATATTGCCTTTAATATTGTGGGAGACTCAGAAATACTTTGGGATTTTTTATCTTTTGAGAAGGCTTTTGTGCTTGCACATTTAAATGGTCATTCTTGGTAAAAGAAAGCAGCTGTGGAATCAAACATAAGACTTGGGGTTTTAGTTTATAGAGAGTTCTTCATTTTCACAAATGATGCCTCCAACAAATTGGGTTTTAACACCAGTTCATATTTATTGATATTAAGAGCAAACCAAATTGAGTTGTTATTTTAAAGACAGTCTTTTAAATCATAGTCTAAGGATCATAAAAGATTTTATGGGCTATTTCATGGCAAGATATCTCAAATTATCTGTTTTGCTAACTGTAAAAAGTTAGATAAGAGAGGCTTTACTACTACTTTGGTGTGAAAACTTATGACATCATGATTTTACTACTTCAGGGAATTAGTTTTGAACTTTAGTCAGGTTTACTGACTAATCATATGACTCATTTTCATTTTTCCTTTGAAAGGCGTTAACAATTTAGCATGCCCATTTAAAAGAGAAACCACACAGAATCCTATATAAAAGACTTCCACAGATTCAGGCTATTATTCCACCTCATTTGGGTGAAAAAGGTAAGAGTTATATAGCTCTAGAGATGCCAAAGATATGTTTTATGCTATGATTGGAAGGTCTTTAATTTTCTATTATTTGCTATTTAAGAGCTAACTTAGGAAAAATGCTTAAAAGTACATTTATGATATAAATATTTTGTTGGGTTTTGCAGCTTTAGTTTGCCAGCTACATAAAAATAAGAAATAATAGAATCAGAGGAATCATAAATAATTCTGAAATAATTGAAAGGAAACAATTCTCATGTCAATATCAAATATACATTATTAGTAAAATAGAATTACACCTAGAAAACAAGATTCTGCTCTCCTTATTTTTGCTAGGTGGCCTTTTAACTTTTTCTGTCTTTTTGTTTTCTTAATGGAGCACAGAAGTAAAGTTTTCAAAGTATGAATCTGAGCAGTCATTCCTAATTTCATCTTTCAAAGCAAACCTGTAATAAATGATAACTGAGTGATGTATGTGGTTGTGAAACAGCTTCATCTCTGCTTCACCACTGTCAGTCAGTGACTGAGAAGGGCTCTTTGGGACCTGCTGTGCTATCCCTGCAATGGGAAACTCTCCCCACTGCCAAGAATCCTCCACAAAACCTTTCTAGAGGAATCTTCTTCTATTTCTGGGTTGAAGGAAATCCAGGAGGACTGAAGATCTTAGAGCTGGGCATCCTAGTGAGTTCTAATTAGTTCAATTGAACTGATTTTCATCTGACAAGTTCCTTTCTCAGACGCAAGGAAAAATAAATCACCTGTCAATTCTATTGAGGGGTGTTTAATATGACCCCACAGGGAATCCTTGTCTTTGTCATCTAATTTGTTGAAAAGATTCACCTTTAGTTAGCAGAGGTTAAAAGTAAAAAGGAAGTGCCTGTGCATGAGAGAGTTTGGGGAATTGAGTGGGGAATTTTCTCCAAAAGTACAGACAAGAGGAAAAACAGAACAGCTGTGGTCACTTGTGGGCAGTGTCATTTGTCATCACAACCAACAGCAGATCATTCCAGATTAACTAAGTTCTGAACAAGTTTGTGTCTTTGTGAGAAGTTCACTTCTTAACCTAATATTTCTTCAATGGTAAATGAATAATTTTTTACTGGGCTGACACTACTCCTGTCTTGTTCAGCCCAGGAGATGGAGATTGATACTGCAGATGAAATTGCTATTGTTGGAATAGGATGCAACTTTCCTGGAGGTAAGTTTAGGGTAAAAGCAAAGCAGGCTGTGAGTGAACATTGAAAAGCAGAGTCTTTTATTAATGTTGGAATGGAGGAAAACAACATGTTTGTCCCTTAGTAGAATTTGTTGCTTTTCTGCTTGTGGGATCTTTCTGAAAGGTGGTGCTGTGCTGGAAACTACTTGGCTTGAATTAGTTTGCAGACAGACAGACAGACAAAAGAAACTGCAGTGCTGGCTGTGGGCAGGGCATTGAGGTGCACATGAAACTCTCACAAATGAGCTGCATGGGTGTAGGATGATTTGAACTTTCTGCATGTTCACTGTCTGGGTGATTGTGCATTGTTACAGGACTCTACAGCCATAGGGACAGGAGACAGATGAAGGGCTGGACATTGTTATCAGCAATGGCTATAATATGAACAGGTTGGGTTTATCTAAAATAAAGTTTCCTGCTTTATTACAGTACTTAGAGTAATGCATTGAGAGGGAAGGGAAATGGGCAGAGACGGTAGTTAAGGATTTTGTGGGAGTCCTTTGGTTTTAGACAAGCATTGAGGGGATCAGTCATGCTTTTTCATTTTCCTCTCACCAAAGAAGGATCACTTACTTCTGTGGCAGGTCTATTTAAGCAGCCTAGATTTCCATGCAGGAGGTCCTTGTAGCTGATTGTGCATTTCTGAGTCTGCATGGGGAGTGGAACTCATCCTTTAATCTGTTTTATAAACTATGTATGACAGGAGATGGAATTGACAGTTTCTGGAAAGTCCTGGAAGAAGGCAAAAACTGCACCGTAGAAATCCCCCCTGAGAGATTTGATGCCAAGGAGTGGTATGATGGAGGTGATAACAAGCCAGGAAAAATGTGCACAACACGAGCTGCTCTTCTTGATGAGTGAGTCTGTTACCTTGCTGCACCACTGATTTTTGTAGTTACTTAGACTATGGGTACTGCTGCTCAGGGACTGTGATAGTGTGAAGAACAGCAAATTACAGTAGGGTCAACCTAAGTGTTTTACATTGAAATTCCACATTCACCTTAGATCCTCAGGCTGGAGAGCTTCATTCAAAGAAGAAGTTGACATGCACAGAAGAAATCTCGTTGTCTCCTGAAATTTGTACCTGGCAGGGCTGAACCATAGGACCCAGAATTAATTTAGTGCTTAGTCCCATGTTAGATATTGAATCCTGCTCAGGAATCAAGAAATGATAGAAGGCCATATAAATCTGATCTTGGGATACAGATTAAACTTGGACTTGGTCTTTTCTAAGCATGGGCCTATTTTGAAGATGCTTTTTAAGACAAACACACACACACATACACACACACACACACACACACACAGAGTATTTATGAATGTGTTATTAGAGAAACATGGGTATCTGTTAAATACACCTGAGCTGATCCTCTACCTTTTGGTTTTAAATTGTAAAGCATTGGTATGTATTGGCTAAAAATCATGTAGAAATCAATATTTGTTTGTTACTTGTTGGCTATGATCACATTACAGCAGAGGGAGTCTCATCCTGCACATTTCATAGTTTTAGGAATACAGTTGTATTAGTAGTAGTAGTAGTGCAATAGTAGTAGTAGTAGTAGTAGTGCAATAACCATGAGAATAAAAATAAATTGGAGTGTGCTCTTATCTCTCAAATGCAGATTCAGTGATAAAACATTTTGTGGTGGGACATGAAACATCTTTGGCTTATAAATATTTTCTTCTGAATTTCATAAATAGGAGCCGTGGCCTAAACACAGTTACTGCTCTGCTTTCCATGAAGTTGCAAAAAATGTTTACTGTGAGTCTAGAAGGAAATGCATCTTTTATACATATGTCATATCCTATTCTGGTCTGTGTATTTCAGATTTAATTCATTTGACAACCACCTATTTGGGATTAATAATATGGAAGCAGAACGCATGGATCCACAACAGAAATTACTGATAGAATGCACATACAAAGCCCTGGAGGATGCAGGAGTTCCTGTAGAATCTGTCAGTGGCACCAGAACAGGTGTTTTTATTGGTAAGATGAAAATTTCATGGCAAAGAAAGTGCATTTGAAGCTCATTAAAATTAGAGCAATCCTTCATAACCTTTCAATATGTTATCTGGCACGGGATCTAGGCTGGATCTTGCCTGGAGATGTAGGGCTACTGTGCTATGGCACTACTGGTTACTTTTGGTAAGAATTACCAGGCTACTCTAGAAGTTCATGGTACAATTCCTGTATCTCTTTTTGGTGCTTTAATTCCTGTGTTCAGGCACTGAAGTGAATCAAGAAACAGTTAAAACTGCTTCCTCAACCCAACCCTTCTTGGGAAAGATACTGCCAAGCAGGGCTGTGATGTTCCACCCTTAAGGGGAAGGGAACACCTATACCCTTGGGTCTGCAAAAAATCACAAAGTTTTAATAGCAAATTACATTCTTGGCATGGAAATTGGAATTTTAGACCCTGACTTGCTGCATCAGCACATGGCAATCGGTTGTGGATAAAGAGGCAGGATGGAAAAAAAGAGAGAAAGGAAAATATTAATTAAAGAAGGGGACAATAAAGAGGGAAAGAAAGAAAGAGAGAAGAAGAAATCTCCAGTCCTGGTTCCAGTGTTGGTCTGGCCACTAGCAAGTGCTACTGTACCTCTGCATGGCCCCCTCCTCCTCTTGTTCTTTCAACAATTCTTGGTTATTGCTGACACTCCTTGGTTGGCTCCATGGCTATGCAGCCATCAGTGTTTGACATGGACACATTAGCCCCTTATCTTCCAGGCTTCTACACAGGCATACACCTTTTCTCCAGTATACTGTTTCTGTTTTCCAGTATTACTTTGGTTAAGGTGTTCTGGGGGCTAATATCCTTTTAAAGCAGCAGAAATCCTCCTGTGGACATTAGAATGGTACCACGGTGCACTTGTCCAACTGCCTTTGTCAGTACCAGGAAAGTTAGGGAGGAGATGATACCAGTTGAAAGACATTTAAAGGACAACACTAGAATAACAGCACATTATTGCTGTGTAATCTGTGCCCCTTTAAAAAAGGAGTTTTCTGGGGGAGCTTGGCTGATATACCTATAGGGGAAATGATTTAGATTATGTTTTAGACTGAGAGATGCTCTTCTTCCACTGAGGGCACTACTCCTTGCTCTCTGAATAGAGCTACTGCTCATGGATTTGGGGATCCACAGTATTTCAAGCGTTGTGTTCCCAAAAAGAGGACACAACTGCTCTCACAGGCCATGTTCTTTTTTACTATTTCTTACTGGTTGCAAGTGTGAAAGTTGATGATAAATACAAAGTATTTGATGTAGTTTGTTGATATACATCTGAGGAACTGAAGCTAATGTCCTGTACGTTTATGTCTGAACTTCCCTCCTTGTAACTTACTGATGAATGTTCTCATAGCTAAACTAAAACAACCTGAGTCTCAAAACTATCTCAGTCTCAAACTGAGGTACAGGGGTCTAAGCAGACTACAGAGATCTTAGCTGCATCATACAGTGAGCTAAGCCATCAGGAAAGGCCATTTCCTGGCCAGGTAGGAATTTCCTGTCATTTCCTGGGCAGGTAGGATTTTCAAATGTTTGGTATGTTTGTGTAAGTTGGGTCCAGGGGAAATTGCTGTGACTTTGCCTTTGACTTGTATTGGAGCAAAGCTTCATGACAGGAGCCCTGATGCCACGTGGTTTTGTATTAACACTGAAAACCAAACCACACCATCAGGTTTTGAGCTGTACATGCCAATTGTTGGCTTGGCTTAACTTGACACGTATCTGATATTTTCCAGGTCTCATGAATCGAGACTACGAAATCATAACCAGCAGAGCAGTGAGTGAAATAAATCATTATGATGGTACTGGAACAGCAATGAGCATTGCTGCCAACAGGGTCTCTTTCACATTTAATCTGACTGGACCGTCTCTGACTGTCGATACTGCGTGTTCATCTTTTCTTTTTGCTCTGCACTACGCCTTGCAAGCCATTAAATCAGGTAATGGGACTGAAGAGATGCTGGACAATGACACCAGGATTGCTACTGTTTCTATCACCTGGGCCATCTCAACATGAGTATGCTTCTGTTTGACTCCAGGAGACTGTGAGGCAGCAATCTGTGGTGGGGTGAACTGCATCATCGACCCCCGCACCTTTGTATCTCTCAGTAAAGCCAAAATGATCTCTCCAGAGGGCATAAGCAAACCCTTCTCCAAAAAAGCAGATGGCTATGGAAGAGGAGAAGGCTGCGGTGTTGTTTTCCTCAAACCACTGAAAAAGGTAAGATTGCCTGTGAAGTAGCCTGAAATAAGACTGGTTGCTTGCCTGAATTTTGTGTCATCAGCTCTAATAATGACTATTCCAGCGAAGTTTTTCCAATTCAAGTTTAAGATTAATGAAGGATTTCTTAAGAATTGGTGCACTTCCCCTTGCATAGGGAAAGGCTCCCACATTTAAAAGTTAGCATTGTGTTCTTGTTGTTCTTAGCCTTGCTGTGGTGTTTTGTTGTCTTCTTTGCGGAGAAAGCATGAGTTCATTAAAGACAATTTAACTTTTCATGGAACAGGCACAGGAAGACTACAGCAAAATCTGGGGTGTGATAAATGTCAGTGCAGTCAATCAGAATGGCAGATCCATGACTCCAATCACCAGACCGTCTCAAATAGAGCAAGAGAAGTTACTGCGCAGCATTTATGGAAGTCGTGTGGACCCCTCAGTCGTGCAGTACATTGAAGCCCATGGCACAGGAACTCCTGCTGGAGATCCTACTGAAGCTGAGAGCCTGGGTAGTGTCATTAGCAAAAATAGGTCTTCCCAAGTTTCCATTCTGAAAATTGGTTCAGTGAAAGGAAATATTGGACACACTGAATCAGCTGCTGGAGCAGCTGGGTTAATCAAAGTGCTTCTGATGATGCATCATGGAAAGATTGTTCCATCCTTGCATTACTCAAAGGAGATGAGCAGCATCGATACAGAAAAATTAAACCTTGCCGTTGCCACAGCTGTAGAGCCCTGGGAAGAATCCAGTGAGTATGGGAGAGTAGCTGGCATCAACTGCTTTGGATTTGGAGGAACCAATGCTCATGTTGTAGTCAGGCAGGTGAAGCAGCCAGAGCCTCTTCCTGCCTTTAGGAAGCCCCTGGAATTAGTTCTGCTGTCAGCAGCATCCCCTAAATCCCTTCAGATGACACTAGCAGATACAGCTGAGCAGCTGAGCACAAGGAACTCTGTAACTCTCCCAAGCCTGGCCTACACATCTGCCTGCAGAAGAAGCCATGCCAACTACAGGTACCGAAAAGCCTTTGTCACAAATTCCCTCCGACACTTGCAGCAAGAGCTTAAGTTGGCAGCGAGCATGGAACCTGCCATGTCCAAATTGGAACCACAGCTGGTGTTTGTGTTCTGTGGCAATGGCGTGACACTGAAGGAGTTCAGCGAGGCACTGCTGAGCTCAGAGCCCGTGTTCAGAGACAAGTGTAAGGAAATAGAAGACCTTTTTCAGCAGCATGCTGCCATCAGCCTCCTGCCAGCAAGAAATCACAGCCCAAAGGACTTGTTGAATCCAGAGCTTTGCCAGCCCCTGCTGTTTGCCCTGCAGGTTGCTGTAGCTTCCCTCCTGAAGCACTGGGGTATTAAGCCCGTTGCTGTTGTTGGCCACTCAGTGGGGGAAGTTGCTGCTGCACATATTGCTGGGTACCTTTCCCTGGCAGATGCAGTCAAAGTGATTTATCACCGGAGCAGGCTGCAGGCAAAGACTGCCAGCGGCAGGATGCTGGTTGTTGGAAACATCCCTGTTGAAGAGATTGCTGAGCACCTGCATCCCTACTCTGGAAAGGTGTGCATTGCTGCTTTCAACAGCCCCGTTTCCTGCACCTTGTCTGGGAGTGTAGACGCTGTGGAAGCTGTCCAGAGGGAGTTAGCTGAAGCTTTCAGACAGAGAAACATCTTTCTTCATGTTTTAAATATTCCACTTGCGTACCACAGCCCCAACATGGATATGATACTCAGGGAACTTGAAGAGCAGATAGAGCCTTTAGGGAAGCAGAAGGGGGGAAATGGAAGTGATTTCAACACTGACTGGGGTGGCTGCATCTGAAAATGACTTTGTTCAGGGCAAATTCTGGGCGCAGCATACTCGTGAGCCTGTTGCTTTCACACAAGCCATCCAAACTGCAGCCAGAGGCAGGGAGAACGTGGTGTTTGTGGAAATAAGTCCTCACCGAGCATTGCAGCGAAGCATAAAAGAAACACTAGGAAAAGGCACAAAGGTGTTGTCCTCTTTGCAAACAGATGCAGAATATCAGACACTCTTCACCCTGGTAGGAAATCTCTTTGAACTGGGATTTAATCCCAACTGGCAGCACTTTTATAACGGGTACCAAAGTGTTCCTGTGGCCATTCCACGATATCAGTTTGATCGCCAAAAACTCATGAGCTGTCTGCATATCCATCAACAAGCAAACCAAAGAGGTGTCAACGCCAGTCATCCTTTGATTTATGGCATAAACAGTGACAATGTGGAGTTTGGCTGCCTGGTGTCCCAGGACACAACACCATACCTATATGAGCACCAGAACAATGGGGTGGCTTTAGTCCCTGGTGCTTTCTATGTGGAGCTTGGTCTGGCCTGTGTGATGAGCAGCTCAAGACCTAAAGTGCCTCTGAGCACTTGCCAGCTGAGTATCAGCTTTTCTGCGCCGTGTGTTCTCACACAGAGTTCCCAAGTGCTGAGTATCAAGCTGAGTCCACAAAAAACCATGACAACCTTTGAGGTTCTCTCTTCCTCCAATGCAGTTTATGCTGCTGGCCAAGTGGCAAAGGGGCTTGAAGGTGTGGTGGAAGAAAGCAGCATCTCCTTCCAAGCAATCTATCGAAGATGCAAGTCAGTGATTAGCAGAGAGGAGGTTTATGAAGCACTCTCTCAGGTTGGCTTTCAGTATGGCTCCATTTTCAGGCAGCTCGGTGATGTTCATTATTGCCAGGAGCTAAAGGAAGCTATAACAAGCATAAAGGTGAATGAGGAGACCATCAGACACATGTACAGCTACTGCATCCACCCAGTGCTGCTCGACTGTTTTCTGCAGATGACGGCTGTCTTGAGCTCAAGGACACTGCAGTCCAGAGCAGGCTTTCCTTCAGGGATAGGCAGCCTGGTGGTGCTCCGCCCGCTGGAGGAGGAAATGATGATATACATGAGAATGAGCAAATCCACTGGGAACTGCCTTGAGGTCTGCGGATGCTTTGTGGACAAGCATGGCTCTGTTTTGGCTGAGCTCAAGCGTGTTGCCATCACTTTCATGAAGGAATCGTCTTCCAGAGACAATGAGTTCCTGTTTGAAAACAAATGGAAAGAAGTCTCTCTTTCACAGACAACTGGACATCTGGGGTTTAAGCCGAGAGTCCTTGTGTTTGCAGACAAATTTGGGATAGCTGAGCAGCTCAGAAAACATTTGCATCCTGCTTCGAGATATGTTATGTATGAAGGCTGGGAATGCCTCATGGAAGGCGATGCACAGAGTAAAATGAGAGCAGAGGTTGAGGATTATGATGAAATCCTCTTCCTGTGGGGAATTCAAAAGCTAAATGAAGATTTCCCAGGGAAAGCAGTAGATCAGCTGGCAAAGTGCTGTGAAGCCTATCGCCAGGTAGTGGTGGCACTGAGAGAGAAGACATCCCGCTGCTCCGTCAGAGTGATCACCTACAGAACAACAGACAGATATGTGGATCATGTTAACTGTGGGTTTGCATTGTATGGCATGACCAGAACTTGTGTTGTTGAAGTTCCAGAAATCACATTTCAGTTGATTGACCTCAGCTCCTCCACTTCCCTGGACATCTCAGTGTTAGCAGATGTTCTTGTCAAATACAAAGGTGGGGACTATCCAGAAGTTTGCATCAGCCAGGGAAGAATTTATGTGTCCGAAATCAGGCGCACACCCTATGTAGATGAAGATTACATCCAACCTGTACGATCTCTCCAGAAAGCACAATCATTCACTTTGTACACTTCTAATCCATATGCAGCAAAAGACTTGTCTGGGGATTTATGCACCAGTGCTGCTCCTCAGCTTGACAAACAGAGTGTTGAAATTCAAGTGGATAAAATTTGTCTGCACTCAGAAGATTATTTTCCCATTAGTGTTTCTAGCTGCAACTTTGGTAACACACTGTATTGGAACTCACAGGCAGGAGACAAACACAGGCTTCTAGGTCTTGATTTCAGTGGCACAGTCACTGCAATAGGCACTGATGTGAAAAAAGTGAAAGTGGGAGATCATGTGGTTTCATGTTATCCCACTGCTGCATCATCCAGAGTTCAGATCCCAGGAACAGCTTGTTTCAATGCAAGGAAATTCCCATTCCTCCAGAATGTCCCTTGTGTGTCATACTTCATCATTGCATGGGAAATCTTCACTCAGAGGTTACCCAAGGGGAAACATGGCAGAACATTGGGTATTATTACTGCAGAGCCAGCGTCAGTTTTGTGCCACGTTCTTTCTGCAGCAGCACAAGAGACAGGTTGGAGAACAGTCCTTGCAAAGCCCACTCCTAATGTGTTGCAGTATATCAACCTGTGCAATGCCCTTGTTATTCTTCCTCCAGTCAACAAACTGTCTTGGGAGGATCTGGCCCACATGCACTTTCTTAAAGATGTGGTGATTGTGTGTGGCAGTCAACAGTCTGAATGTATCCAGAACGCCAGTGAAATTGATCATGAGAACATCAGCTTTCATATCCTCTCTGTTGCCAACCTTTTCCAG